>NW_024381574.1:0-5336 GCF_016835505.1 Polypterus senegalus
GAACAGTTTAAATACCTAGGGGTAAACATCACAAGTAAACATAAAGCTCTATATCAAGAAAATTTCAAGCCTGCATGGAAAACATTAAACAAGACTTGCATAGATGGTCAACCTTCATCTCACACTAGCTGGAAGAATTAACACTGTTAAGATGAATATTCTTCCTAAGCTCCTTTTTTATTTCAAAACATTCCAATATACATTAATAAATCATTCTTTAGGCAATTAGATTAAACAATAACCTCATTTATTTGGAATTCAAAATATCACACTCATCAAAAGAGCAACCCTACAAAGACAAAAGGCAGAAGGCGGCATGGCTCTACCTAACTTCCAGTTTTATTACTGGGCAGCAAATATACAGGCGATAAGAACCTGGACACAAATAGAAGAACATACACAGGCTTGGTCCATAATAGAAGTAAAATCCTGAAGTGCTTCTTTGTATTCCTTGCTCTGTGCTCAATAAACACACATTATCGGCAATATTCAAATAACCAATTGTGCTCCACTCACTTAGAATCTGGAACCAATGTAGAAAGCATTTTAAGCGGAGAAGCTTCTATCTGTGGCACCTCTGCAAGATAACCACCTCTTTCAACCTTCACAAACATATGCAGTTTTTAATATCTGGAAAAAATTTGGAATTAACTTGCTTAGAGATTTTTATATAGACAACGTCTTTGCATCCTATGAACAATTACATTCCAAATTTAACATTCCAACTACACATTTCTTTCACTATCTTCAAATCAGGAACTTTGTTAAACAGAACCTTCCAGATTTTCCTCATCTTGCACCCTCATCCATGCTGGAAAAATATTGCTCAATCTCAAGGACTTAGACTCCATCTCTACAATATATAAAATCATTTTACAATCCTTCCCTTTCAAAGATCCAAGAGGACACTGGGAAAAGATCTCTCAAATAATATATCAAAAAAGAGTGGAAAGTAGAAATGCAGAGAATTCACTCAAGCTCCATATGCAAAGCATACAATTATACAACTTAAAATTATATATCGAGCACATCTGTCTTGACTAAAACTCTCCAAAATGTTTCCAGGGCATGATCCAACCTGCAAACTTTGCACAAGTCCCAGCCTCACTGGGTCACATGTTCTGGGCCTGCACCAAATTAACATTATTCTGGACAAAAATTTTAATTACCTTTCAGACAGCCTTGGACTCACAATCCCTCCTAACCCATTAACAGCTGTGTTTGGTGTTCTTCCAGAGGGGCTTAAAGTAGAAAAGACAAACAAATTGTGATTGCATTCACTACTCTTTTGTACGCAGACTTATTCTGATAAACTGGAAGAACCCAAACTCTCCTCTTTAAGTCAGTGGGAAACCGATATGTTATACTATTTGAAATTAGAAAAATCAAATACTCATTTAGAGGATCAGTACAGACTTTTTTTCAAAACTTGGCAGAATCTAATCAGTTATATCTGTTCTTAACTCAATTTTTCTTTTGTAAAAACTTGATTGCTTTGTATGGATTGCAATAAAATTAATAAAAGGAAAAAAAAGTTTGGGTGATAAAGGATAATGATTGAAACGTACTCCCACATGAGGAGAGTGTGTTGCTCAGATGGAAAGAGTACTCTGAGATGTTGAATGAAGGTCAGTAGAACCAAGACAGAATGCATGTGTGTGAATTGAGGGATGCAGGGAGTAGAGTTGGTGAAGGTGGATGAGTATAAATACTTGAGACCAACAGTATAGAGTTATGGGGAGTTTGGAAGAGAAGTGAAAAAGAGAGTGCAGTCAGGGTGGAATGGGTGGACAAGGGTGTCAGGAGTGATTTGTGACAGACAAGTACCAGAAAGAGCAAAAGGGAAGGTCTACAAGGCAATAGTGAGACCAGCTATGTTAAAGAAGTTGACAGAAAATAGGAGACAGATCTGGATGTGGCAGTTAAAGAGGTTAAGATTTGCATTGGCTGTGACAATGATGGACAGAATTGCAACGAGTACATTAGAAGGTCAGCTCAGGTTGGACAGTTTGGAGACAAAGCCAGAGAGGCGAGATTGAGTTGGTTTAGACATGTGCAAAAGAGAGATCCTGGCTATATTGGGAGAAGGAAGATAGTGAATATGACAGAGTAAGATGCAGAGAACAGTAAGATATGGAAAAAGATGATCTGCTGTGGCTACGTCTAACGGATCCAGCTGAAAAAAGAGGATTTAATAAATTTCTTTTAAAGTTTCTCCTAGTAGGTGGTAACGTACTAGACATAAGCTGGATTTTCAGAATTGGAACAAGTCTGTAGTCAGAATTCACTAACTGGGCACTTCTGTAGACCCTGCAGTTTTGTAGTAGCCTCCAGCATATACCCACAAGGTTGCAATCAATCTCCTTCCAAGTCCAATGATGTGGCTCAGAGCCACTTTCACCACGTCACCAGACCCATTGGGAATGACACAATCCTCATAGCCAGCCTTTTCAGTTTCAGTGGTTGCATTGAAATCACTCATGACAGAAGCGTGTTATAGAGGGGTTTAACATCATGAGGCTGAACCTAGCCAGACTCCAACAACAAGCTGTTTCTAATGAGTTTGCACACAGTTACTTTGAGGAACTTGCAGACTTCAGTGCAACTGCTGATCCTAATGTGATGTGGAAGACCTTCCTTAACAAGACCCTGAAGGTTGCTGAGGGATGTGTTGGTGTTACTAGTATGCCCAGACAGAGGTGTTTCATCATGCAGGGCACCCTGGATGTCATCAATAGGAGATGCAGTGCATGGCTTGATGGCAGCTCTAGTCTGTACGGGACTTGAGAAGGATGGCTGCGATGGCTCTAATGGAAGATAAGGAGGTTTTTGTTAGAGGAATCTGTGGGCAGGTGACACACCATCTGTAGTCTAGTAACCCCCATCCTGCTTACAGAGGAGAGGAATCAAAGCATTGTACACATCTGAATCTGTTCCTCGGAGAGTGAACAGTCCTTACAGATGATGCTGCAATTGTGACATGCTGGGCTGGCTACTTTGAGCAGTTGTTTAAAACTGATCCTCAAGTTAGGACATTGGATATCTCTGGGTCCATGGCTATTGAGGCTGATCCTCAAATTAGTTGTTAACCACCCAGTCACATTGAGATTGCACAGGTGGAGAACCAGCTGAAGGCAGGGAAGGTTGCAGGGATCTGTGGTATCTAGGGTGAACTTCTCTAGGCTGGTGGTAAGGCTGTCCTCCTTGCAGTCAAGAAATATTTGATTCTGTTTGGGAGATGGCGTTATCCGACTGGAAACGGGACTTGTCGTCCCTATCTGGAAAGTGAAGGGTGATAGCCTGGATTGCAGCAGCTAGAGGGGATAACACTGCTCTCTGTGCCGAGTAAGGTCCTTGCTACAGTCATCCTCAATAGGATCCATGATCACTTGCTCACCTACCAGTGACTGGAGCAGTCTGGTTTAAGAAGTCTACAATCGACTGAATCCTGGCACTGAGGGTTCTCATGGGCGCAAGCGTCAATATCAGCAGAGTTTCTTTGCAGCCTTTGTAAATCGAGCTATCCTGTGGGACATCCTGAGACTTTGTGAGATCCCCAAAGTTGCTTATTTATCATGGCCAGTGTGTACATTGCTACTGTGAGTGCTGTGCAAAGTGGAGGCAGAACCTCTGATTTTTTCCCTGTTGATTCTGGGGTTTGTTAGGGGCTCCTATTATGTTCAATGCTTGCATGGACTGCATGTTGGGTCATGAGGTCCAGCAACTGTGAGGCATCTGTTTGTGAAGAAAGATTCACTGATCTTGAATTACCCACAATGTTATGATCTTTGCAGAGTCAATGGAGGCTCTGATCAGGACTCACAAGAGACTTAATGAGGAGTCTGAGTGTCCTGGCTTGTTAGTGTCCAGGAAAAAAAAACCAAGATCCAGGCATTTAATGACCTCTTGGACACAGCCATCAACAGTGTGTCTCTCTGCTGACAGACTGTCAACCTTGTCTGAGGTGCGCTTCCTATGAAGTCAGTAAACAAACTGGGAGAACATGGGGGTCATGAGGTTGCTGGAAAGGGAGTGAGGTGCTCCTGAAAGCTGTGTAAAGGACCAAGGTTCAAGTCTGGTTTGACTTTGTGTTGAACAAGCGGTTGCTCTAGAGTACCAAATAAGGCACATTATCTGCATTGCGAGTGAGTGTAATTCGGCACCTATAGCCATGTGGTGTGATAACGCAAGGGTGATCGGATCACAGGATCCTCATTGTTGAGGACTCGAATGGCTGGATTAGGCCAAGGGGATGCCACTTAACACCTAGTTGCAGCAGATAAATGGTCAATTCTGGGGATAGGGACTGGACCACGTGTCTGCCTGGGGGTTGACAACCTGGATCTTGAGCTGTTTTATTGTGTAATGGGTATTGCAACGTGCTGTATCAGTGCATGCTCCCCATCCTGACATGACCTTTTGAAGTTACTTTACAGCCTCTTTACTCTGCCAACTGAAAAAAATATTTCAAGTGGCTCAGACTGATTTGCAAAAAAAAAAATGTTTTAAGTTCCGTCAAAACATTTACCCATTTTCTATAGATTTCAGTATGCTGAATTCAAACCTGGCATTAGAATTCTCTATCACATTCATTTTTTAAGAGATGAAAGTTTAAAATAAGAAAACACTATTTTGGAGAAAAAAGTAATATATTTTTAAAATGAAATACTTTTACTAGAAAAATTATAAATTACATATGATTGTCTTAAATATAATTATTATTTACAAAAAAAAAGTCACTTTGTAGTTTCTTCCTCTTACAATTCTCTGAAGGTGTTTCACAGTGGAATGACCAATGGAGTCTGATAACATAAACTCCACTTTAAACTGTAACATTTCTCCATTGGAGTAGTGTGCTGTTGGAACCTCTGCCTATGTTCATAAAGGCTGCTCCCATATTCTCTTTTACCATTTGCTTACCTATTGCCTGGTCAAGACAATGGATGGATAAATCTGATATCTAATTTTTCTGTAAATAAAATTCTCTCTTCTGAACAATAATAGGTGTCTTTCTAACCTTCTAAATACAAATACCAGGCAGTTTAAAAGGAATAAGAAAAGAAGAAAAGAATGCTGATTGTGAGCAAAAAGTATGTAGTAAATATTTAATTTTGTGTTATTTCCACCTCAACTAATGTTAAAAGAGATTTTCACTTCAACTAATATTCTGAGGTCTAAATTTATGTATTTTGTTTTGTTTGTATTTGTTTGAGTTTGCTGTTATGTTGTCTTTTATTATTCTTATTTGTGTGTGACCTTTGTGTCAACTGTCAGTTTTCAGTGAGGTTCATTTCAACATGGAAAACTTCAGCGTAAGCTGCTTAAGTGACAAGGAG
>NW_024381575.1:0-1175 GCF_016835505.1 Polypterus senegalus
ATGACGATATCATTTTTAAGAAATGCAGAAAAATATGTTTATTATATTATACATGTAAGAGCCATTTTCCTAGTTCTATAAAATGTATGAATATTTACTAGATGATAATGCATAAAATATGGGAGGTTCCTAAAACCCCCGTGAATAGAATTGAGTTGGTATTTTCCTGTCATTTCTTAACAGTTTTTGAGTAAACAATGTTCTTTAGTAAGTGTTTAGCCTTACCTTGTGTAAGGTATAGAGGCATACGGTTTTTTAACCGTGTCCTTGAAAGAATTCGTTTTATGCTCGCGTTCGTGCTTATGCACGGTGAGCTTGGCGCATATCTAAGTGCCAACGGCCTAAGGGTCTTTTGAGTGTAAAGTAACTCATAAATTAAAAGATCTAAGTTTTGAACCGTATGTTTAAAGCATACAGAAGAAGAAATAAATAACCTTTAAGTACAGAAGTAACCAAAGCTTCATAAGAAAAACTTAGAAAAAATGTGTAGAAACATATGATCTAAAAGTCTCTGACAGCTCAGCTAGATTTGGCACTGAAAGTCTGCAAAAGCAGTTAAAACTTTCTGGAAGAAAATCTCACATCTACATCAGCGCTGTAGAAAGAGACACAGTAAGTAGTCAGAAATTACTAAAGTGTACAATCTTAACGGAGTTACAAGTCTGTGAGATAGAAGAAAATACATTTTTTGATACACCAAAGGTGTACACACTGAACTCTGTAACAGTGAAAAGGGAGAACATCCCTAAAGAAAAAGAAAGACTGCAAAGATGTTCAGTCAATTGTGTAACAATAAAGCAAGTAGAACAAATGTTACTCAAGCAATACAATTTAGACTTTCCAGAACGTGACAGTGAAGAAAAAGAGGAAATGTCACAGGAAGACATTAAATTCATGCGCATAGCCTCACATACTGCAAGTCTAGTGAACGGACATTATTGCATTAATCTGCCTTTTAAAGATGAAACACTTAAAGTGCCAAACAATCATTGTATTGCAAAACAACGTGCTATAGGACTTAAAAGGAAACTTACAAGGTTCCCGACGTTTCATGAAGATTATAAAGAGTTCATGAAAGACATTTTAGACAAAGGTTATGCCATAAAGGTACCCACTGAACAGCGGACCCTTGAAAATGAAAAAATATGGTACATCCCTCATCATGGAGTATACCA
>NW_024381576.1:0-24158 GCF_016835505.1 Polypterus senegalus
GGCGTCTTCTAAACAGCCTAGGATCCCACTTCTGACACCAATGTAGCGACCCGTGGTTGAGTCTTGAAGTTTTCAGAGCCGAACTCTGCCGTGCACTTCTCCCAAGCTGTCGGCTAGCAGACTGCCAGCGTTATGCACGCAGCTGTACCCAGCTCTTTAAGTAGCGAGCACTCGTGTCCCATACACCGCACGACTCCGAGTGTCTCGGCAATAATTGCTTAGATGAATCTAGCAATACACAGCTCTGTCCTGTTGTATCTCTTTATTAGAGCAGATAGTCAGAAAACAAAGCTCAACATAATGCATAGCCATTGCCAAGGTCATTAACAAAGACATCTTTCTCATTGATGGTAACTTGTTATACTTTTTATACTTGGGCTACAAATATCCCAAACCCCCCAAACAACTGTAACACAATATACATATGCACTTCAAATACAACAGGAAATCGACAGTCTTTGCTTATCCAGCGCAAACAGTGAACGTTACAAATTTTACCCATAATGCATCATGCCGCCAGCGCTGACTGCCGGGTCATTACAGTATTTTTTCATGTATATTTTGCAAAGGTAGTAAATTATCAACTTTATTGGGGGCTGCGTTCCTAGGAAATGACAGGAAAGTTGAAGTCTCAAATGTTAAAACTTTGAACCAGTGGGTAATATGGGGTTAGGTTCCAGTGACCACCAAAAACATTAATCTTTTGCTAGAGAGTGCTCAAAATGCACTTTTCTTCATGGAATTCTTCATAATAGAACACTATGTTTGATAATATGCAATTTTTAATACACAGCAACTATGAAAGAAGACATAAAATGCAGTAGACAAAATGCAGTTAGTAACACGCAAAAAAAACATTTTTTCTTGCTAGTAATTCTCTAGAATTCTGTGAATTTTTGTGGTTTCAACATCACCTGTTCTGCAGGGCTGTCGGATGGTGTTAGAGACAGTGAAGGACACACTGACTTGAAATAATCTGTCAGTGATGGCTGCTTCATGCATTGCTTGATTGTTGAGGACCTCTGTGTATGGGAGCGCACAGACGAGCTGATGGCTGATGGCGACCTTAAGGATGCGATCGGCCACCTCAGTGTCCCTAGCCAGCTGGTCAAATCGTTAACATCAAACCCACCGCCAACAGCGACTGCTGATATTCGTTTCATGAGGATCTGAATTTTTCATTACACCAGCATGAAGTTTATCTAACACCCATAGTTTCTCACTAACCCACATCACTGATAAAGGACATGAACTACACTTTTCATGAATGATTGCAGCACAAAACTTGGATTTTTTAAGCAAAACAATGAAAATATGCAACAAATACACAAGGAGCTCGTTTCTCTGTAACAGAAGGGTGAATAAGATAAGTGTTGTATCCAATTCAGTCCCCCCTTTACAAATGTCAATCAAATCTCGAAAAATGTGACGTCTCATGAGCAGGACTTACCCAGAAAGCTGCACTAAAGCTCACCCTTCTCTAGGGATCAGTGAACGGTCCGAATGCCATTCCCTTAGACCAAACTTAATGCTATTCTCTTTACTGAGCATAGTCATGAAGACCACCCTTCAGTCAAATTGTGTTGCCTAAACTTTATAGCAAAGTAAAAGCTAACTTGCTGGAGGATTTGAGAAATGCAAAATTCATCACTTTAACTACCGATGGGTGGACCTCCAGTGCAACAGAGAGCTTCATGACAATCACACACAGTAAATTACTGACTGGACTGCTCTCCAGACATGCATTTCCTACCCAAGGTATGAACCGGACTGTGGCTACTCGATATTCAACGTAAGGAATCCTCTAGAGATTAAGACCCTAATGAAGCCGCAGTGTATTTGCGTGTCATGTACAATTACACTCAAAGTTTAACTTCCTGCTGCATTTTTTCCTTTATGCAAATTAGAGATTTTGTTAAAAGAAACGACCCAACTTTCCACATCTCACTCCCATATCGATCCCAGACGCCATACTGGTTAGTCTTGTTAAAGACTCAGATAGCATTTCAATAATATATAACAAATATTTTAAAGACTCCACCCTTCAAAGATCATAGGAAAGGGTGGAAATGGGACCTTTCAATTGGAATTTCCAACATGGAGTGGAACTCAGCCATCCAGAGCATCCACTTCAGTTCTTGAAGCACCAAACATTCCATAATTTAATTGCAGGTCTTTCATTGATCCCATTTAAAATTGTTTAAAATATACCGAGGATCAGAGCCTACCTGTGAGCGCTGCCGTCTACAGCAGCTCCAACACCACTTGGCCAATTGTCCATTAACAGTGATAATTGTTGTACTCCTGGATGGCATCAAGGTAAATGAGATGGAAGTATTTGTGACAGTCGGGACCACACCATTTGCACAGATACTTGGAGAATCCCAGCCCACCTGCCATAACTCAACGGGTAAGCGACGTTCTCTGTTATTTCAAATTAGAATAAAATCTAATTATTGTGTAGAGGATATGGGGGCCAAAACATTTTCAAAAAATGACAAGAATTCATTCAAGTTCTTTTCAAAAAACATGCTGGGCCTTTGATTAACTCTTTAATGTCATTAATGGTTTTACCATTTCTTTAAAAAAAAATAAAAACAAGAAAACAAACAAAGACTGATTTTTTTTCCTTCGTACCCAAGTCTCTCTTCCCTTTCTTTTTCTTTGGGTTGGGGTTGTGTCTCATTTTGTTTTGTTTTCTATTTGTTGTATTTAATTCAAAGTGAATGATTCTATATGGTGTACTGTTTTTTGTTTAAATAGTTGAATGTGATTGTAGTGTTCTGTTCTTTGAAAATAAAATATAAAAAAAGAAATGCAAATGGTCACAAATGAGAAGATCACAGCACAACAAGTAACGCTACTCTGGTGGACCTGCACCAATAAACAGAATATAAAGGCAGAGGATAATCCTCTAGTGGTGGTCCTAAATAAAGGAAAGGGACAGAGTAGCTAAATACATAAAAGTATAAAGAAAAATACATATACTTTATACTAAACAACTGATTTATAAAATATTCAGAACACAACATGCTAGGAGACCAAAAGATAATAAACAAAATAAAATTCAAAAAAACACAGAACTGTAAAATAGATGAAAGCACACCTGGACCAGGGATGAGCTCCTCCTTAATCCATAACAGATAAGCAGAACGTGTGAGTAGAGTGAAGTCTGATGGCTGTGACACCCGAGCGCATACAGCCAATCTAACCCCCGACACACAGAGGAAGGACACAGGCTCAACTCAACATCCGTGTTTATTTACAGCTTTGTGCACAAAATACCAACACCGCAACACACCAATACACGGTCCCTTCTTGCCACCAGTTCATCCGCCTACATTCCTCCTCAGGTTCTCCTCTTCTTCCTGACTCTGACCCCTCAATGGTGTGAGGCAGCTTCTCTTATTATATTACCTGGAATTACTCCCAGCTGTCCTCGAGGTCATGTATAGGGCTCTGCAGCTCCCCCTGTGTCCCCCACGAAACCCAACAGGGCTTCACCAAACTCCAGCTCCTGACATGCCCTTCGGCCATGCGCTCTAGTGTCCCAGGGGAGGTATTGCCTCACCAATGCCCTCTCCCCTGGTCCTTCCACTCTGTTGGCGTCCCGGCCAGGTAGTGGCTGTGGCCGAACCATCACATGATGTTATGGCTAGTGAATTGAAAGAAGCAGAAAAAAAGCCAGAAATGGAGCTGAGTTATCTTTAAATTTCAATGTTTTCTTGTGTTATTGCAAGCTGCTTAAGCTGAATGTTTTAGCCAACATTTATGTGTAGTGAACACTGATGAAAATATTCTTTTCATTTTGCTTTTTAATATTTTCCTCATTTTTAATGTTGAAGTTGTTTAAATACCTGTTCTTGTTAACACTAGAATCCCTGAAGCCTACGAAAAAACTTGTAATCCTGGGCCACCTTAAATTCCCTCATACCTCCTTACCAGCGTCTTTGTTCTGCAAATGTGTCAATCAGCACAAGCAGCAGGCAGCCTGCTCACTCCCATTGAGGCAGCTGAAGTCCAGACAGACGCAAATAGTCAGAACTGAAGTCTGAGAGTGAGGTGTCTGGAACTGTATGGGGTAAATAATATATCATTATTTGAAATACATGCATTTCATGTGTGCTCTGTGTCTACAACAATCAGTGCAAATGTAGGATGACAGGAAATGCAAAACTAAAACAGAAAATTTTTTTCATGTTATAGAAATAATGTTGAAGTGAAGTGTATGTAAATGTATGTTTTTATTCTATAACAGTAATAATTATAGCAGCTCACTACTCAAAACGGTAAATGCAGGAAGCACTTGGAATTGAACACACGACCTTTCTACCATGAGGCAGCAGGGCTTACCTCTGCACCAACATGTCTGCCTTGTACCCTAAACCAATTTCTATTTCTTCAGTCATATTCTTGAATAAATGTGTAATTGTTTTTGTTGTACCTTTTGTGAAAGAGTTTATTTGATATTTGGACTTCAGTCTTCACACATTATACACTTCACGTCAGCATTTTGTCATTATAAACTCTTTTAGAGCTAATTTTTTTTTTGTTTCTTTTCTCCCAGGGCTGAATATTTTTCCAAAAACTCACTTTTTTAAAAAATAACACAAAGCAATGGTTTAACACATCAACTCAACAAAAAATATTTATTTTTGACAAATGTTACTTTCTTGCGATATTGTATGATCCTGCATACCTCATGATTTCACATACTTATCTAATACATGTTACACAGCAAAGTCCTGTAAAGTCTGATCTCGCTCAAAGCAGATATGCCTTGCCATGTTGCACTGCTTACCATACGTGTTGCACTGTTGCCCCCTTTTCAATTGTCTGTTGTTGCACACAACACAGTCAGGTTTGTATTTTTTGTCCTCATATGTTGCAGGAAAGTGGCGCTCGGTCAGCCTGTCTGGCACTGCTCTTTGTGATGGCCTTTCTCGCTTTGTCAAAGGCACTGCAACATACTCTGCCAGAAAGATGTCAACTACCTTCTTGCGGAAATCTGCTGCAGTCATACTGCTGTCGTTGTTTGCCTGCTTGAACAATATATAGCCGTTTGTAAGTGCAATCTCACATGTAAGAGCCATTTTCCTAGTTCTATAAAATGTATGAATATTTATTAGATGATAATGCATAAAATATGGGAGGTTCCTAAAACTCCCGTGAATAGAATTGAGTTGGTATTTTCCTGTCATTTCTTAACAGTTATGAGTTAACAATGTTCTCCAGTTAGTGATTAGCCTCGCCTTGTGTAAGGTATAGAGGCATATGGTTTTTAACCGTGTCCTTGTTTGTGCTCGCGTTCGTGCTTATGCACATGACCGTGCCTGAGCGCATGTCTATGTGCCAACGGCCTACGGGCCTTTTGAGTGTGAAGTAACACGTAAAATAAAAGATTTAAGAGTTGAACCGTATGTTTAAGGCATACAGAAGAAGAAATTAAGAACCTTTAAGTATAGAAAAGAAAGAACGTTTAAGTACAGAAATAACCAAAGCTTCTCAAGAAAAGTTAAGTTTATAGAAGATACATTTTTGCTTTTTATTGCCTTTATTCTATGTGTGTAACTATTTTTTCTTTTTATTCTTGTATGGATTACTTGCTTTTAACTTTCACTAAATATTTTAAAACGAACTTTTGGACTGAGAGATTTCTTTGACACGCGTCTTACCCGTGCCTGACTTCGCCTTATGCAACGGCGGCTACATCACACATGCAATGGTACACAGTGTGGTACCACTTGGTGGACTTATGGCCGTAAGCGTACAACCCCAGCATCTGATCCAATCGATCAACTCCAGCCATTTTCCAGTTGTACTCCTCTAGTGCAACTGGCTTGTCCAGCTTCCTATCTTCTGGGTTTCCCTTTTGATGAATAACATTCGCACATATATTGTTAGTGTGTACTGTAGAGAGACAAGTCACCTGTCTGACATCGTGCCATGCCACTGCCACCAAGTTTTCCACTCGCATGAAAACCATATTGTCACCTCTTTTCATCTTCAGCCTGTGAAGGCCTGTGTCTCCTGTTCACCCTCACTGTGCCACAAGCTCCAATTCCTGCTCTGTAGCTCCATGAAAAATTCTGGGCATGTATAAAAATTGTCGATATGCACAACATGACCTACATGTTTATAACCCTGAAGCAGCTCCACCACAACCTGACTTGTCAAGGGACAGTTCTCTCTTTCAAAGAAATACCTTACTGTATATGTAATTACTTTCAGGCAGAAACCAGTGTTTGCTTCTGCCAGTACAAAATCCTTTATCCCATACTTTCTGGGCTTGTCTGGCATATATTGGCAGAAACAAAGGCATCCCTTGTATTTTATCATAGATTCATGCACAGACAAATCACGGCCAGGCTGATAAAATTGTTTATGTGTTGGTTCCACAATGTCAAGCAGGGGCTGAACTTTATACAATGGGTTATCACCCCTTTGGATTTGCTTCTGGTTATTACAAAAAGTGAATAAAACTTTGCAGCATCACGTACCTATCATCATGCGGCATAACCTGTCCAAAGCCACCAGGGGCCAAAGCACAATTGGACTGATGCTCCCTGAAGTTATATCACCAGTCTAGTCCCATCTCTATCTGTAATGCCACAACACCCTTCATCTCCTCTTTTGTTGTGGTGCAAAAAGTCGACATCCACCCTAAAAAAGTTAATACAGTATAACATGAAAAAAGTTTCTGTTTTAGTTATGTGTTCAGCATTTCTTGCCTCACATTTCCTGTGATCTTACATTTACCCAAATCTTTGTAGACATGGAACACACATGAAATGTACTGTATGTATTCCAAATTACAATGTTTTATTTATTCTAGAAAATTCCAGGTACCTCACACCCAGATAAACAGACTTGAGGTCTGAGAATTTTGTATCCAACTTCGGCTGCATTGGTGGGTGTTGATCGAATAGCAGGCTGCTTGTGCTGACTGACACATTTAAAACACAAAAGACGCTGATGGAGAGGTGTAAAGGGATTATATGGTGGGCCGGGATTATGGATATTTTCATAGGCTTCAGGGATTCTAGTGTTACAGTCACATTTCCATCCAACCCTTTGTATCATTGGTGTCCATTCAAAGGTCCCAGCACACTCATTCATGTCCCCTGCGACTGTCCTGCTGCTTTTCTTTTTTGGACGTTTGTCTGTACCTCTCTTACCAATATCCTGCCCTTTCATGCTCATACCTTTTGGAAATTTCTGCTCTCTTTCTTTCTTTCCCTTATTTTTCCAGTGAAGGCTTTTCTTTCTCGGGACAATGGCTGTCAATCTCACAGTGGTGTCCAGATGGAAGGACCCCAGTATTAATGAATCGCCCCTTGAGTTTAAAGGACAGATGGAGGCGGAAGACTGGACAGCCAAGTCTCCGTGCTGAGCTTTTCTCTCTGTCCGTCTCTACTCGGGTGCTGGCATGTCGGGGACCTCTGGGGATCACACTGGCAGTGCAGTGTTAGCATTCCTGAGCTGTGGGGGTGGGCACTACTGGGGGTTTTCTTCTTATAAATATACTTTATTATTAGCTTAATGTTGTTTTTTTTTTCCCTTTTATTCTAATAACAATCGGATACAGAAAAAGTCACATTTTAATTTTTGCTTTTTATACAGCAGTTGACATTCTCCCTGTCTGGAACTTGCACAAGGAAATTGGTAAGTAGAATGTTTCATTAAAATTTACAGAAGCAAACAAAAAACAATAAATAAATAAAAGTGAAGAAGTAATGTTTGAAAATGGCAGATTCCTGTTTTATACTTCTTAACAGAGGCCCTGGTAGTTAATATGTTCATCCAAACCTGCTTAAAGTTCTCCAAAAAATTAGAAAGGGCATGTTTGGTTATCAATGTGGAAGGAATGGATGACAGCTGTGATGTTTCCACATTGAAGACCGGCAGGGAGCAGCCTTGGTTTCATTTATTCAAAGCATCTTACAACAAAAGTAAACATCACTCTGGGGACAGCTTAAGACCACATGTGACAGGACAAGGGGATAAAGTTGATCATCACAAGTGAAGAACTTTAAACCAAACAGAACAACACAAGATGTGTTAATCTTTCCTGGGTTACAAGAACTCATCAAAGCCATCATCAGTCAGACATACTGTACATCCACAGAACAAGGGAGGCTTTAAAAGCTTCTTAAACACTCTGACGGAGTGAGCAGTTAGTATGGAGGTGGGCTGCTTGCTTCACCAGACAGGAGCTACACATGCAGAGAGTCTGGTTTGAGATTTGATGCCAGGAAGAGGTGGACATCACCAGACACCATTTATAAGTAGAGCTGAGTGGCTGAAGAGTGGTCTCCTTATACAAAGGTGATGGCTACTATGTAGGCAACCATCAATGATTTCAAGTTAATGTGTACAGTTACAGAGAGCCAATGTGGGCATCAGTAAAGTTCAGTGACATGATGTGCTGCTGCATTTTCAACCATCTGCTGTGGCTTGTGGACACATGCTAGTATTCCTGCCAGTAGAGAGTGGCAGTAGTCCAGATATGCTAAGACCAAAGCCTGGACCAGGGATTGTGCCGCATACTCCATCAGATATGATCTGAACTTGTAGGTGTTATACAGATAGAATCTGCAAGACCAAGTGACAGTTACAACATGATCAGTAAAGGACAGCTGGTCATCGACCACTGCCCCAAGGTTGCATACCATCTTGGCGAGTGTTAGTGATAGTGAGCTGAGCTGAACAGAGATGGGGTGTTGAATAGACAGGCAGGCTGGAATAACAAGAAGGTCTGCCTTTACCAGGTTGAGCTGGAGATGGTGCTGCTTCATCCAGGTTGAGATGTGAGTGGATGGAGCCTGAACCCTCCAGTTCAGCATTGGGTCCTGAAGGCAAGAGCACAGCTTTAAAATGGCCACTGTCTTTATTTTAATTGCATGCTTGCACTTTTGGTCTGAGATTTTTCAGCCAAGGCTCTAACATAATTATCTGTATCTACATGACAGTAGACCACCAATCTGGTCTTCAAAATTCCTAGATGACCAGACTTGGAGATACAAGACCACAGTTTAACTCCTCCCAGTGGGCCGCTTCAACAATAAACTGAAATGGCTATGGAGGTCCCACAGGAAGGACTCTGTTTTCTTGACCCTTCCTTCATTTTATTAATTGGCTTATTTACGTGAAATGTTGTCACTAGGTTTCCTGGCTCAGAATCGGTCACATCAAATATCAAAAGTCTATAAGTGGCTTGGCATTCTTGCCTCCAGTTTTATATGAAATGACAAAGTTAAATTGTCAAATGAATAAAGGCCTGTATGGCTTGTCGAGCCCTCAACCACTCGCCAATTTTCAAGATGTCAAGATTTTTGAATTGTGAATACCCTAAAACCCTGTTTAGTACCCCCAAACTGGTGTCTTCTTTACTCCAAGGTTAATTTAATAGCAATTTCAAATTTCCTACATTATTGTTAGCATATCTGCAGCTGAGCTGAATTAACAAGAAGGCAAGTTAAAATAACTTTCCAATATCAGGAAAACACCTCAGTAGTGTCAGTGCGGCCGCACAAGTGGAGTATTGACCTCCAGTTCAAATGGAACACCAGTGCTGTAGTTTTTTTTTTTCAATAAAACTAATATTGATTTGACTGAATTGATTTTTTACGACCCTCTTCTGCTTCTCTCTCTCGCACAAATGACCCTCCAATTTGAGGCCCAGAATAGATGGCCTGTTCAAGAGAATCATGAATGCCATGATACACCATGTCATCTTTTACTCCTTCAGAAAATCCACTTCAGAATGCAGACAGAAGAGCAGCAGAGAAGTTCATATACTGTCACCTACTGGTCATTTGGTCTGTTTAACATTCACCAGCTGGCATTTCTGGGTATCAGCAGGTCTTGCAGGAACAAAAGAAAATTATTACAGTAAAGGTGATCATTGTTGCTTATCTTAGTCACGCTCTAAAGAGTTTTGCCTATCGGATATTATGAGTGCCAATTTTCCATTATCAGTAACAGGCTGTATGTCAAACATGAGATACCATTGATCTGTGAGGTCCCTACAAGTTCACTGGTCTCCCAACTGGTATCTGTGGCCCATGAAAGTAAATGACTGGACTGCTGACAGACATAGAAAGGAAAAATGGGAAAAGTCCCTGGCCATAGTTACCCTACATTATTATAACTCAACCCATTTTATTAAACAAAATGAAAAATTCAGATGAGAAAAATGTAAAAATGAAAACATGGAAACTGTATAATGTAAAATCTAAAAAAGAAACATAACAAAAAAGGCAAAAATTAAACAAAATATTATTTACCCAAACATCCATAATCCTAAGGCCAAATCAAAAAGAACAAAGCAATAAGTTAAGAAAAATGCAAATATGAAAAAGTACAAAGAGAAGCCTCAAGGTAAAGAAATGCTGAAACTGGACTAACATCAGTCCTCCAGAGGAGCAGCTGAAGGTGTCAGCCAACTGGGTCTGTCATTTTATTACAGGCCCACCTTCCAAACCAAAGTTAAATTTATTAAAGTACACAAAGATGACCAGCTAGAAGACAACAGAAGAAGAAGATGATGAAGAAGATGATATCTGAAAAGAGATTGCAGTAACAGAACACTTCAAATAACAAGAATTACAAAACAGAATACAAAAAATAATCAAACCCCAACATACATGAGAGACTTGGAGCTGCTGAGGGGTCAGCACAGGCTGCTGTGAGTTCAGATGTTCAAGTCGATGGTCTGCTTTAATTGTTTTGTAGGATAAGAAAGAAACGACTGACCTCCGGGTCCCTCACATGAAATGATCTATAAGTTTAACAACATTCAAGCAAGGACCAGACACAAATCTTTCGTACAAATTATGTTTTTAAATGAGTGTCAGAGCTCAGTTCAGGAGGGAATCCCTTTATGGGTTTTCCAAATAAATTGTTTAGGATGTTAGCTCATGTCAAAGTAAAAAACAAACATTCAAATACCAAACCAAAATCAGAGCCAAAACAAAGTACACCAACACCAAAATGCTTTCTCTAATTATTTATCATTTTAGAAACTTTTTTTGTAATCATTATGTTAATAACTGTAACCACACAGAATTCCTGAGTCATTATCATATGTGTGTGCTGACCCATTTCTCTGTCACTTGAACACTAGAATCCCTGAAGCCTACGAAAAAACTCGTAATGCGGCCCACCTTAAATTCCTTCGCACCTCCTCATCAGCATCTTTTGTTTTACAAATCAGCACAAGCAGCCTGCTGTAATATCCCCTCACCCCCTCAACCAACCTGTTGGAGCTGACTTCTCCCAGCTCAGGACTCTTTATCTTGGTGTGAGATACCGGGAGTTGTAGAGGGTAAATAATATCTCATCATTTAAAAATATGTAAATCTCATGAGTGTTACATGTCTACAAAGATCTGGGTAAGTGTAGGATCTGAGGAACTGGAGGTGATTTGTGAAAGATGGGGAAGATAATTGAAGGAGCTTCCTAAGAGCAGCTTACAGTTATCATTTATTTGAAACTGAAATGACAGAATGTATAAAAATGGATAGCAGACCTTCAGAAATGAAGGATCTAAGAAAACTGAATAAACAGAAGCCTCGTGAAGAGGTGGACATTGTTAATCTGCTCACAGTAATCCATGCCTGCTTCTTTTTTTTCAGAGATGGCACAACATCCAGGTAAGTCTACACTTTTGTAATTTGGATTATTTTTCAATCTTGTAATTCAAAAACAGCATCAACCATAGACCACTCAGCATGACACAGAATAAATGCAGCTCAGTAAGGCATCACCGATGTCACAAACAGTTTACTCCAACTGGAGGAGCCCACCTGAACTTGTGTGCAATCAGCTGGTGGGCCTCAAGTTGCATTTGCAAGCTTAATTAGAGCAGCCACTTGATCTGATTGGGTGTTTGGACTAAATGGGAGGGGGGAGTGAAGGTTTGGGAAGGGGCGGAGACTTGCGGAGCAGGGGTGTTGTGCATTTATGACCAAACTTTAACAAACATTAAAGATTAAAGAAATGTATGACAAGTGAAATTCTTAAAAAGGATGAAATTGAATAAAAGGATGTAATGATGCTAATAAGCTGGTGTCAGAAATTGCAACAGAGGTAAAAAAAGGAACAAAGATTCCAATGAAGAAGAAACAGAAAGTGACCTTCTGTCTGTAAACCGACAGTGTGAGTCGAACAAAATATGCATCAGAGTGAGAAACGCAAGCTTTCTGCAAAGGCAAAAGGGTGGCAGAGTGTGACAGGTAATCTGCTGTCTTATGAATGTGGGCTGGCATGGGGGTGCAGTCAGTAGTCAGCGCTGCGGCTTCATGGACACAGCTGTCTGGATTTGAATCCAACACATGGTGGTGGTCTGTGTGGACTCTGCATGTTCTCTCCATCTCTCTCTGTTTTTTCTCTCCTGATTGATCAGCTTTTTCAAGCCACACCCCATTTTGTGTGTTAAGTAATTGGCAGTTCTAAATGTGCTCATGTGAGTGTGTATGTATGTGTATGTGTGTGTGTGAGTGGGCCCGGTGCCATTTAATTTTCCATTGTAATTTATTTAGACTTTTCAATTGCATTTGCTATGAAGGGCTAAGACGAGGCTCAACTCTAAATAGGAATAATGGAGGAGCAGGTAACAGGACAATCACACGGCCCACACACGTCAACCTCACTGGACTTTCAATTATCATGTTGAACTCCAGTTTTTCAATAAAGCTATACATTTGGACCCTTTGAAGTGACCATTAAAAACACCCAAAAGTCACTTAGTGGTGGAAGAAAATGTTTTAATTTTTTGAAATGTTGAGAGAAGAAATGAAAAGAAGAAAAATCTCTAAGTAGAAGAAGCAGCAGGAACATTTGAACCTTGAAATGTGTTTATCTTCCAGTTGAGAAACTGAGTTCTAAATGTTCTTCTTTACAGAAGGCCTCAGCTGCAATGAGCACCTTGATTGGTCAGAGTTGTTAAAGGCCATTAGAAGTGTAAATGACACTCAAAACCCAATGAGTCTAAGCGGGACCTTGTCTCAATAACTCCTGCTAGCTGCCATTTTCACACAGCTATTCGTCCAATGCATTTCTTAGTACAATTAGCATTATAGATACTGCAGAGGGGCCTAACAACACTGCCCCCTACAGATTTAGGGACTGCTAATACTTTAGCTGGACATCCTCGACTCTTCTCATATTTCTCATATCAGACAGCTGTAAGTCTTTTTTTTTAGCTCACTAACATGTCTCTCTTGTGCTAAAAGAACATTTCTGACTGCAAATTAAACAGACAGGCTCCCTGTGATCCTCCAGTAAAAACAGAAGCTCTGCTCCTTCTTGCCTTTGGGTTGGTCACCTTCTCGTCATTTTTTTCACCATTCTTTGATTTTCAAATTCAGGTGACATTGCTGCTTTGTCTTTTGGACCTACTTGAGATGCTCTACTAAATGCCACTGTATGCCCCCTAAATTTTCTTTTGACGTGTTTTGATGTGAGCTGGTCTATACTGCCCCCTAGAGTAATGATGTGGGCATAAATGTCACATTCTGAGAACTCAAAGTGATGTTGTTTATTTTATTAACGTGTTTTATTGTCTTTTTGTAATCCACACTCAGGACAATAAAGTCAGCTGACAGTTTATACTATGAGGGGCTTTTAAAGACCTGGGGCTTCATGTACAAATGGTGTATATACACAAAAATCTTGTGTACGCCCGTTTCCATGTTCACTTTGAGATGTATAAAAACTAAACTTGGTATAAAGCCACACACATTTTCACAACAGCTCCCTGTTTTGTACACTGGCGGTACCCAATGTCAAAGCAGTGCTCCAGTTTCTGTGTGGTCTGCTTTTCTTTAATATGATGCAGGTTTTATCAAATACACCGAATTGAAATGCATATCGTTTACAGATTTAATTCAATTGATTGTAATTATTCTGTAACAATATAATGATGAACAGAATTCCTAAACTCTTCCAACTACCATGGCTGCTTTAGTGTTGTTAGAAGACATCACATTAGAATGGAAGAATTAGAAGATCAGAAGTGCATATTTACAGATGATGATGACTGCCTTCTAAGTTGATTTCTATCTCACAGAGCTCTCCTCTTGGCACTGTGTGCTGAACTGGCGCCGACTTTACAAAGGCAGACTTTGAGGAATTGGGCTCTACCTGCTCCCTTACAAGTTCTGTCCACTCTTGGGTTTTTAGCCACAGGAGCTTTTCAACGTGAACTTGCTGACTGATCGGGTATTTCACAAACATCACTGAGTCGTGCCATGCCGGCTGTATAGGATGGTATTATCTGCTTGTCATCCAGACAGATAAGATTTCCTTACACTGCGGTTGAACTGTGAAATATCAAAGAGCATCAAAGGGCAATTTGCAGCAACAAGTGATCAGCTGCACACACATGGCTATTGCAGTAGCGCTGGACAAGTTACATCAGCCAATGATGAATCACCAAAAGAATGAGCTGGCATTACATCATCTACTGCATAGCAGGGGAGCCTATAAAAATGGCAGCTGTGCAAAGTCACAGGTGCATTTTCCAACTAGTGTGTCAAAAAGCAAGCAGTCCTTTTAAGGATAAAGAGCAGAAAATCAATCTGTTGTGTTGCGCTACACTATAAAGGTGCCTTCAGTGAATGAATTTGCTTCTGTAAATAAAAGGCATTCCCACTTTATTAATGTGCTGCTCTGTAGTCCACAGAAAGTGTGTCGCATTGTGCAAGCTTGTAGTGTGCTGCATATTTAATGTGCCACACTATTGTAGCTTGCTTGTACCTGAAGAGATGTGCTATGATGAACCTGACCCTGACGCAACAAATGATCAGCCAAATCAGACGGCATTACAACTTGGTTTAAATGTAATAAGCAGAATGTAAAAACAGGTGTAATACATTTTTCTTTATGTCACTATATCTGGACAATACTGTTATGAGTTTTATTCACATCTGCATGTTAAATTTGGCACACAGGGGCTCAGCAGTTAGAATTGCTAGCCAAGCATTGGATTAGATAGCCAAAGACAACTGAGGATTGTATAGTCAGCTTAAACACAGAGTAGGGTATTTCTGTCCTCTGTCAGCACAAAATCTTCTTTCCTTATTGGGAGAATGAGAATCGGCATGTAAGCACTATGATATTTCTGTATTTTGTGGAGGAGGAATTCAGCCCTTGTTTGGAGACAGAAGACCAGCAAGTTGAAGAAGAACAGTATAAAAGGCCTGGACAGTAGCCAGACCCTTCGAGGCTGTGTCGACAAAGAGTTGAAAAACCTCCCAGCGAGGGGACGAAAAAATGGCTGACTGTGTTGATCCAGATTTCCCACCTGGATAAAGTCTGTCCATATGTCCTCCCATCTGTAACCGCGTTAAACGTCAGTAAATGTAAGCTAAAAGATATTTTGTGTCATGTGATTCTTGTACCGCCCGTAATCACTATGGGAGGGATATCGCTTATTCTGGTATATTATGATATTGTTTAATTATTTAATATGCCACAATTTCAAAAGAACACATTTCCAAGAGAGCTAATGCCTCTGCAGGAAACAACAGGTCATCAGCATTTCTTTTTCAAACAATTCATTTAAATTGTGCTCAATATCACATACTGTAGTCCTGCCCTTATATTCCTTAGTTCATTGGCCACATCTCTTACAGCAGCCAGTATTGCATTCTGTGACTCCAGAACAACATCTATCAGCACACAGGCAGATGGTCACTGAGTGGTTTCTGAGGCAGAGGTGTGTGAGCAGCCAGCATCTGAAGATGAACTTGGCACAGCAGCACCATCCTGTCATCGGCACGGGGGTCAGCTTTTTTAATATTATCTAAAACAGAATAAGCAAATGTCAGGCAACTCGCCTTTTCATGTCGACTGTGATATCTGACCACTTCTTTTTTATTTCGGGCACTGTGTGACTTTCTGAACTTGAACTTTTGAGTGTCTTCACCTCTCTTTTGTTGTTTATACCACTGCTTAAGCCGTATTTGCTGAAATTCTTTTTTTAATGTGCTTTTGCCATTGTGTTTTAACCAAACACCTAACAGAAGGAGATATTTATATTGATTTGCATATTAAAATATGCACAATTCTGGATGGAGTCAGGGTGGGGTGGCAGGAGCGTGCACATGCGTTACTTTTCACACTCACCGGGATTTATGGAGCAGAAGTGTGTGGAAGTCAGCTTACGCACAATTTTGTGCATCAGAATTTTTTTTGTGCGTACGAACATTTCCACTTTTGTCCATACGCCGTGTGTTAGTGTGAATTCTACGCACGGCCCTATGCATGAGGCCGCTGGTGGTCATGTAATGAAAGTCCCTGAACTGCAGCAAGAGACTTTAATACAAATTAAAAACCGCCAAATAAATTATTTACCATTTCCACTGTAGATTTGAATTCAAATACAAATACTGCCGAAGTAGCAACTCTTTGCCTGGGATAAACTGGAGGAGACGTGTCAACTATAGTGGTACGAGTGTGGATAGAAGAGGTGAGAGGGCAGGGCAGCTTGAGATTGAAATGTTTTTACTCATTCAGCTGAGGGGTCCACTTCAGAATATTTACCTCAACATGGATGGAACAGTTGAGTCCATGAAGGAGCTGAGATTGATCCGCATTTACTTGACTATAGGCGGGCATACCAGACTGACTTTTGACCCTGATATCCATCATTACTCTTCTTCTTTCTTTCCTCACTGCAGCTTTGGCTTTGAAGTTTTCTAAAGTCATTAATGGATTCTCACATGAAGATCTCCTCAAGATAACAGAGTACTACAAGCCTCAGCTGGCCTACGTGATGAACTTTGACCTCAGCAGTGTCCTGCAGCTCCTGGTCACTAAGCGCATCCTCACCAATGATGAGGCAAAGGTGGGCTGTCTCTATGTTACTGTTGTATACTGGTCTTTGAGCTTTTCCTATTACTATTTGTCATTGACATTCCTAGAGATTAGATGGGTGGCAGTAGCTGAATTTAAATGACTAACAGAGCCACCATTGAATCCTGAGAGGTAGCAAAGACTGGCAATTGAGCAGATGTGTAGGTCTGTGTCGATGTCATGCCTGGGAGGTAAAGTCACATCAACAGGTGTCTTTATGAAGCAGGCAGTGGAGAGATGTTCATGGGCTGAAGTACAGGCTGTGAGCGTAAGAACATAAGACAAGTTTAGACAAAAGAAGGCCATTTAGGTCAGCACGGCTCATCAAGCCTCAGTCATTTAACCTATCTGGAGGTGTCCCAAAGACCTGCCATCTAACATAAGGTTTAGTGACTCACATTATGTTGAGCTGTGCTGGATTGCAGTAAACCAGCTGTTGAACCAAGAAGGGTTTTGACAGATGAGGTGGTCTTTAACACGATTCCACACTTCTCTTTTGATGGTTGGCCACCAAGCCGACAGCTAAAATCTTCATCATGGCTTTGAATCTCCACAGGTGATCAGTCAAAGGCGTATTGTGAAACACTTCAGGAACTCTGAGATGATGGGCTCAGGGATGACAAGTTGAAAATAATCATCCTTTAGTTTATATGGAATATACCGGTCTAACACTCCCTGGAGTTCATTAAAATTAATACGACAAGTTCTTTCATGGTTAGCAACGGGACACAACAACAGCATTTGATCAGAGAGGTGATTACGATAGCATTAATCTGGATTTTCAGAATGCTTTTGATAAAGTCCCACAGTTTGAGCAATTTAGGATTTGGTCTGGTCTATAGGTGGTATAGCCAGTAGGGGGCATCTTACGGACTGCAAACCCTCAACACATTGTCACAGACACGGTTTCAGTGAAAATGACTCTTTTATTTTTTTCCCCCACTCTTGCCAAGTGCCTTAGCATGCACTTTTGGGAGGCCATCTCCCCTGTACATCCGCTACACTGGCCTCCATGCCAGGTAAAGGTACAGGGGTTTATTCTGGCCATGCCATCCATTACAGTGGGTTCAAAAGTGGCCCAAACACAGAAAGCAAAGGGTTATGGAAGAGGAAAGTTTTTAGAGTCAGGTTATGTTAAAGTGGTGTCCGTCAGGGGTCAGTGCTGCACAAAAAAATTTGAATGGAAATATAATAAACAAGCTGGTGTAATAAGTGGAGACCAGAGGCGTGGAAAGGTTTGAGGCAGCCACCCGTTTAATTCGGTTTCCTGGCTGCAAAAGTATTTGAGGCATTGTAAATCAAGTTTATACAACAGAGTCCAAAACAGAACTGCCTGCTAGAGCAAAGGCAGTGGGCTTTATAGTACAGAGGGCGGAAGTGATGTTGTCCTCTGGGCTGGAACTGGAAGTGACATCATCCTTGGGGCCGGAAGTGACCTCCTCCTTGGGGCCGGAACCGGAAGTGATGTGTCCTTCCTGGAAATGGCGGCTCCTGGTGGGATTTCCGCGGTTAAGACCTGCAGAGAACTCAGAAAGAGCGTCAGCGTACCCCGCTCCCCCCTGGGCCCTGTGAAGGGCCATCCACTTCAGAGGTGCATGATCCGTCACCAGAGTGAACACGCGACCCAAGAGGTAGTACCGCAGCTGAGTCACCGCCCATTTGATCGCCAGAGCCTCTTTCTCCACCGCCGCATACCTGGTCTCCCTGTCCAACAGTTTCCGGCTCAGGTACATAACGGGGTGTTCAACACCGTCGACGCTTTGGCTCAACACGGCTCCCAAGCCTGTGTCCGAAGCGTCCGTCTGGAGGACAAAAGGGAGAGAGAAGTTAGGGAGATTAAGATAGGTGCTGAAGTCAGAGCCCTTTTTAAGTCACTGAATGCAGCCCCGCTTTATCAGACCATACCACCGTATTAGGAGCTCTTTTCTTTGTCAAGAAAAGGCGCTCTCGGAGAAGCGAGGCACAAACTGGCGGTAGTACCCGGCCAAACCGAGAAAGGATTGGACTTGCCGCTTGGTTTGCGGACGGGGCCAGGCCATTATGGCTTGCAACTTGGAACACTGTGGCCTCACAGTACCCCGGCCCACTAGGTAGCCCAAATATTTGGCTTCTCTCAATCCGAAGAAACATTTCTTGGGGTTGATTCGGAGCCCGGCCTCCCCCAATGTCCGTAATACTGCTGTGACCTGCTGTATGTGTTCCTTCCAGGTGCTGGAATAGATGACGACATCATCCAGATAGGCAGCACAGAACGAGTTATGGGGCCGGAGCACTTTGTCCACCAGACGCTGAAAAGTCGCAGGCGCCCCGTGTAACCCAATGGAAGGACACGATACTGCCAGTGTCCGCTAGGAGTGCTAAGCGCGTTTTTCCTTCGGACTCCGTTAAAGGAACCTGCCAGTACCCCTTTGTCATGTCAAGTGTAGTCAAGAATTTGGCTGGTCCCAGTCTCGAGGAGGTCATCCACGGAGGCATGGGATAAGCATCAAATCGGGAAACTTGGTTGAGCCGACGGAAGTCATTGCAAAACCTCCAACTGCCGTCAGGCTTAGCAATCAAGACGATGGGACTGGACCAGGGACTACTACTTTCCTCGATTACTCCTAGTGCCAGCATTCGCTTGATTTCCAGTTCCACTTCTACTTTCTTTGCCTCCGGGAGTCTGTAGGGTCGCTCACGGACGATCACCCCCGGGTCAGTCAATATGTCGTGCGCAATCAGAGAGGTCCGACCATGCTGTTCACTTACCACCTCTGGGACGGAGCGGATAGCTGCTTTGAGCTCCTGTTTTTGTCAGGGAGATAGCTGCTCGCCGAAATTAAGGGAACTTACTTCAGCGAAGAGAGAGCAGGGCTGTCCGGAGGAGGGATGGGATCCCTCTCCTTCCACGGTTTCAGCAGGTTTACATGATATATTGCTCAGCTGGTCGGCGATTGGGCTGTTTCACCAAATAGTCGACCAAACCCTTCCTCTCCTTAATTTCGTAGGGGCCTAGCCAATGTGCGAGCAGTTTAGAGTGAAGTAGGTACCAACACCATGACGCGATCCCCCGGTTGGAACTCCCGGAGAGTCGTGCCATAAAGGCGGGCCTGTGCTGATTGCGCCTCCTCTATATGACTTTTTAGAATCGGTCTTATTGCATCAAATCTACCGCGCAATTGGGCGATATATTCCAAAATATTAGTGGAGGGCTGTGCCTCCCCTTCCCAGCCCTCTTTTAAAATATCTAATAAACCCGGGGCTGTCTTCCGTATAGTAATTCAAATGGAGAGAACCCGTAGAGGCTTGAGGAACTTCCGGTAGGCAAAGAGGACAAGGGGAGGAGTTGGTCCCAATTCCTCCCATCCTTGCTGACTACCTTACGTAGCATTTGCTTGAGAGTTTGATTAAATCTCTCCACTAGCCCATCGGTTTGAGGATGATACACCGAGGTTTTTAAATGCTTTATTTTCAGTAACTTGGCAGTCTCCTTGAACGTTTCCGAGGTAAAAGGCGTTCCTTGGTCCGTCAGGACTTCTCTAGGAATGCCCACCGCGAAAAGACTCCTACTAGTTCCGTGCAATATTTTTAGTGGTAGCCGAGCAATGGAACGGCTTCAGGGAATCGGGTTGCATAATCCACGAGGGTATATATTTATATCCTCGGGCTGAGGGTTCTAGGGGTCCTACTATATCAACCCCAATCCTGTCAAAGGGAACGTCAATAAGGGAAGGGGAACCAGAGGAGCACGGTCCCTCCTAGGAATTTGCCGCAGTTGACACTCCGGACAGGAAATGCAAAAGCGGCGAACCTCCTCATTAATCCCCGGCCAGAAAAAACGGAGCTTAATTCGCTCTAATGTTTTATCGGACGAGATGGCCTCCAAGAAGGTGGGAGTGTGCTAACGTCGCAAACCCTGCCGCCGTAGGTCAGCGGGACTAGCAACAACTTCGGACCTTCCCTCATGTTCAGCGACCCGATACAACAATCATTATCATGACAAAGTGAGGTCCCTGTGGCATGGGCAAATGCGCGTTGGCGTTAACGAGAACCACTGCATTCTTTATGTGTTTCAGAGAGTCGTCATTCCACTGTTCTCTCTTGAAAGAAGCGGTGTTGCTCTAAACTGAAAGTGCAACTCAGAGAGGGGTCGGTCTGACCTCAAGGGGGGAGATTCCTCCTCGCTGCCGGGCGCTAGTGGATGGCGTAGTAGCCAGCGACGGTCGGGAGTCTTCGTCATTCTCTTGGCCTACCGCCCCACTCCCTGTCGGCTGATTACGGTGTGGAAGCAGCTTGAGATGAATCTTTGTCATCTATAACGAGGCCATAAGCTTTTCGGGAATGCTTTCTAAACTACCGCTGTTACTGTCAGACCAGTCCGCCCGAGGATTACGGAAACGGAGGATCCGGATGTACCGCTACGTAAGCTGTCGAAGGGTTCCTCCGAGACATACGTAACCGGGCGGTATTGTATGCGCGGATATCTCCGTGTATACATTTTAGACTGGTCTTTTTTTAATCCATTGTTGCGGTAGAATAAAGCGAGCAACGACAGACACGCTACTGCGGAATCGAACAGCGCTGTTATTTATGTCCATTAATAAGAAGCTCCCCGTATGTTTATCCGCCAGGGATTGCTAAGGGCACACAAACAACCCGCCATTGTCCCCTACGGTCCGCCTTGTTCCCGACAGGTCGCAAGCCAGCGGCCCGGCGACTTCGGAACAGGCTCTGGATTGCGTGGAAGGGACTGCTTTAGTAGGACATAGCTCCCGGGTAGTCCACAGAGCGGCTGTTCTGCCTCCCAGGTTTCACAGCCGGCCTCTGGGTTTGCAAGAGCTGTAGCAGCTCGTCCATAGAATGGAATTACCCCAGGCCGGCTGGGCAAATTCCTGGGGTAGCTGTAGCAGCAAAAACAGGCCACTTGCTGCACTAAAGGGGGTCAAATCAAATGGCCGTAGCCACTCACCCACCTGTTGCCAGAGAGCCATAGCCTGCTCTGACAGCCCTTTACTTGGGTTAAACTCCCAGTTTATATTTCTTCACCTGCCGGCCTGGGGACAACCCATCGTTAACAGGGACCTTGGTCCCGATGGGCAGCTCGGCTTTCCTGCCAGGAGAGCATACTGAGCCACTCGTGTGTGTTCCCCAGAAGCCAGCCCACGCCTGTGGGTCCCCTCTACCTTCTCCACGAGATGGGTGGTAGCCCCGGTTATGCTCATGGAGCAGAGCCTGCACGCGTCCTTCCTGACCCTCCGCGCACTCCCTGCCCTGAAACTTCGGCCCGGTACTCACCCACCTGGTTCCTGAAGTTCGTGTCCCGGGTTCATCGGGACACCATCCTGCCGACTACGCCACTGTAATAAGTGGAGACCAGAGGCTGGGAAAGGTTTGGGGGCAGCCACCCGTTTAATTCGGTTTCCTGGCTGCAAAAGTCTTTGAGGCATTGTAAACAGTTTTATACAACAGAGTCCAAAACAGAACTGCCTGCCTAAGCAAAGGCAGTGAGCTTTATAGCACAGAGGGCGGAAATGATGTCGCCCTCTGGGCCGGAACTGGAAGTGACATCATCCTTGGGGCCGGAACCGGAAGTGACCTCATTCTTGGGGCCGGAACCGGAAGTGATGTGTCCTTCCTGGAAATGGCGGCTCCTGGTGGGATTTCCGGGTAAGACCTGCAGAGAACTCAGAAAGAGCGTCAGCGTACCCCGCCCCCCCCCGGGCAGATGTATAAGCAGTATTTCCTAAGCCCTTCAGCTGCCTCCCATGCACACGTGTGTGACACTTGTTAAATCTGCAGATCACACTGAAAAATGTGGAAGGGCAGATGATGGAGAATTAGCAGAACAGTTACAATTACAGAGGGACTTGAACAGCACACAGGCTTGGGCAGATTTGAGGATGATGAAATGTAATATTACACATATCATAGGTGTGAAATAGAAAAATAAGGTTTAAGTCCACAATGGGGGCTTTGAAACTTGAAAGTACTCCACATGAGAAGGTACTGGGAGTTGTAGTGGACTCATCACTATGTCAAGATGGTGGAAAGAAAACATGAAAACACTGAAGTGCTGTTGTCTAAAAGCAGAGAGCAAAACTATGAGAGAAGTCAAATGTCATTAGCTGTTAACCAAATGAGGAGCTGCCACCAGAGCCAGGACCCTAAAACCATGAACTGAAGTGAGAAGTGGATACTGTGAGTTAGAAAATTAGAACATTAGGACCCTCTAGATGAGAACAGACCATTCAGCCCAACAAAACTCTCCAGTCCTGTCCACTGAATTCTTTCAAAATAACATCAAGTCGAGTTTTGAAAGTCCCTAACGTCTTACTGTCTACCACACTACTTGGTCGCTTATTCCAATTGTCTATCGTTCTTTGTGTAAAGAAAAACCTCCTAATGTTTGTGGGAAATTTCCCCTTCACAAGATTCCAACTGTGTCCCCGTGTTCTTGATGAGCTCATTTTAAAATAACAACAACAACAACATTTATTTATATAACACATTTTCATACAAAAAAATGTAGCTCAAAGTGCTTTACATGAAGAATAGAAAAATAGAAGACACAATAAAAAATAAAAAGAAGTCAACATTAATTAACATAGAATAAATAAGGTCCGATGGCCAGGGTGGACAGAAAAAACAAACAAAAAAAAAAACTCCAGAGGCTGGAGAAAAAAAATAAAATCTGTAGGGATTCCAGACCAAGAGACCGCCCAGTCCCCTCTGGGAAAAATAACAGTCTCGATCCACTGTACTAATTGCCTTCATAATTTTAAACACTTCAATCACGTCACCTCTTAATCTTCTTTTCCTTAAACTGTAAAGGCTCAGCTCTTTTAATCTTTCCTCATAACTCATCCTCTGTAGCCCTTCAATCAGCCTAGTCGCTCTTCTCTGGACCTTCTCTTGTGCTGTTATGTCCTTTTTGAAGCCTGGAGACCAAAACTGAACACAGTACTCAAGATGAGGTCTCACCAGTGTTTTATAAAGCTTGAGCAGAACCTCCTGTGACTTGTACTCCACACATCAAGGCGCTATATAACCTGACATTCTGTTAGCCTTCTTAATGGCTCCTGAACACTGTCGGGAAGTTGATAGCTTAAAGTCCACTATGACTCCTAAATCCTTCTCATAAGGTGTACTCTCGGTGATCCGACCACCCATTGTGTATTCAAACCTCACATTTTTACTTCCTATGTGTAATTCTTTACATTTACTGACATTAAATTTCATCTGCCACAAATCTGCCCAAACCTGTCTGCTGTTCAAATAGCACCAGCTTGTGGGGAGTTTCAGTCCATGCAGGCTGC
>NW_024381577.1:0-69135 GCF_016835505.1 Polypterus senegalus
TCCTCATCCGAGTCACAATTCTGAAAAGTAAGAACAAAACACATTGCGACATTAGTAACCGATAAATCGATTTCAGATGACCCACTGACAAGAAATTTACAAATATAAATGAAGAAAAAGAAAAGAAAATTGTTTTGTAAACATTTTTCAGTACAAATGTCGAAGGTCACAACTCACAGCCATTGGCAGAGAGCACAGGCACAGCAGAACCAGGAAGGTGGCGAATCTCATGGTGGGGCTGACACTGAGACGTATGTTCTGATCAACAGTAACACCTCCTTATATAGCACATCAGTTGGGTTGGGACACATCTACAGGGTGGGGATGAGGACAACTGGGGAGGAAAGACAATTAAAATCAATTTTCGTTTCACTTGAAAAAAGAACAAGAAGAAAGTTCAGTCAAATCGTAAACCACAAAGGTGAGGTTATCTGCAAAGATTTTCCAATCAGAGAAAACTCTGGATTTTTGGGTCAGAGTATCATGTGATTATTATGTTTCAGATGCATTCTGTTGAAAAAGTAAAAGCATTAAACCTAACCTAATCCTAACCCTAACCAATATATCTCATATGTCGTGTGATGGTGAGCTCAGATACTGTGATATTCAGGTACTGTGGAGAAACAGCTTACACCTCTTACTTCAGATGCTGTGTTAATGCTGGATGAGTTTTATCAGACTGAGTGATAAAGCAGGAGGAGATTTTTGTGAACGTGCAGTAATGACAAAGCGTCATTACAAAGCGACAAAGCGTACAGTATAATTAAAGCTAAATGTGTAATCCAGGCATTGAGTTGTGCAACGAATTCATCCACTTTACTGCTCAGGAAAGTGTGGTGCTGAAAAATTGTCACCAAGAAGCTTTTTACCTGAAAATGAAGGCTATTAGGACTCATGATAGGCAAACAGAGTTTTAAAGCTTAATTGCAATAAAACAACAATAATAACAACACGGACTCAACCTGATTCGGCCAAATGAGATTGAGCCCCGAACAGTTCAAAACTCAAAACTTATATAGTAATTTCTTATCACTCTGACCTCGTTCAATTAGCTCATTCTGCACCTGTCTTTACTGTCCATTGTTCATCTCTAGTTTCTGTTTTGCTTATTTTTGATTGGTCTTTTGGTTGGTTAGATGCTTCCTTTTTCCATCTTTGGGCATTCTTCTGTCATTTCCTTTCCTAAGCCTTTCATGCTGGTTATTTGGTTTCCAAAGTTAAGCTTTTAACTAAAAGAAATACGGCGTGTGCCTTTATTTAATTATTTGTTTGGCATGCTTTATTTGGCTTAATCATTGCTAATTTCAATATATTGTCCTATATTTATTTATGCTAGTGCTTGAATATATTGATTTTGTTTTTCATGCATTACATCATTGTGACCTTATTTATCGCAAAAACCTTTTGCTGTCATTTTGCTAAATTTACCATTTCAGCTGGTTTCTCAACCTTCTACCAAGGACACCTTTTTCTTAGTTTCCTATCTTGTCCACACAGGTGCACAGGTAGTTTCTATGCGTCATTCTTGTCCTGTCCTGTCCGTCTTTCCCATGCTACCAATTCTGCCTCAAGCCTTCTAAAAAATAATGTAATATGACTGATTTTTTAGTTAACCATTTGCTTGACTTATCATATTTGCCTGACATTCTAATTTATGCTTAATCTAATGTTTCAGATGCTTTTAATTACTTTAATGGCTATTTATGCTAATATGCTATTTATGCTGATTTTGTATGCTCTAGCAGTGCTCATTCTGTTCCTTCGGTCCTGCTGATGGGTTAAGGACCTTCTACGGCCCTGTCCAGCTTTCCTAGAGTAACTGCTTGTCTCCTGGAATCTCCTCAGTGACCTTGAGACTGTGCTGGGAGACACAGCAAACCTTCTGGCATGGCACATATTGATGTGTCTGCCATCCTGGAGAAGTTGGACTACCTGTGCCAGCTCTGTAGGGTCCATTTATGGCCTCATGCTAGCAGTAGTGACACTGACTGTAGCCAAATGCAAAATGAGTGTCAAAACAGATGAGGAGGGAAAAATGCCAGTGGCCTCCCTCCACCTGTTAAACCATTCATTCCTGTTTTGGGGGTCGTCTCATTGTTGCTCCCATAACCACGGCCCCCCACCCCCCTCCAACCTAGTGCACAAAAGTAACTGAAACTGATTATCAAGCCCCTCTGCTACTTCACTGACCATATCAACAGCCCAGAAGTTTCATTGACATGACGCTATACTCGGATTAAAAAGGGTTCCTTTGATTTTGTTGAGCAGTATATTTTAATGTAAAATTGTGGTTTTCTAAGTCACTACATAAATTTCTGAAATACACTCAGTGATAGTTTTCGATAGCCAGACACTTCAGTCCTTCACAAATGCAGTAGTTTACAAACATCATATTTTAATTTCTCTTTGAGAAGCATGAAATATAATTGTGTTGAATTTCAACTTATGATGACATTTTTGCTACGTATGTACTATTGAGGGACTTTATTTTATATGGTGTTCCACAAGGCTCTATCCTGAGTCCGCTGTTATTCTCAATCTACATGCTTCCGTTAGGTCAGATTATCTCAGGGCACAACGTGAGCTACCACAGCTATGCTGATGACACACAGCTGTACTTATCAATAGCACCTGATGACCCCGATTCTATTGATTCACTAACAGAATGTCTGACTAGTATCTCAGAATGGATGAATAGTAATTTTCTCAAGTTAAATAAAGAGAAAACTGAAATTCTAGTGATCGGCAATAATGAATACAACGAGGCTATTAGAAATAAACTAGATACATTAGGATTAAAAGTCAAGACGGAGGTAAAAAGCTTAGGGGTGATTGTTGACTGTAATCTGAATTTTAAATCACATATTAATCAGATCATTAGGACAGCATTTTTTCACTTAAGAAACATAAGTAAAGTTAGACCACTTATGTCACTGAAAGATGCTGAGAAATTAGTTCACGCGTTTGTTTTCAGTCGACTAGATTACTGTAACGCACTCCTCTCAGGACTACCCAAAAAAGACATAAATTGTTTACAACGAGTGTAGAATGCAGCTGCTAGAATCCTAACTAGGAAAAGAAAATCCGAACACATTTTTCCAGTTTTGATGTCATTCAGGATTGACTTTAAAATTCTGCTTATGGTTTATAAAGCCTTAAATAATCTCGCCCCATCTTATATATCGGAATGTCTGACACCTTATATTCCAAATCATAACCTCAGATCCTCAAATGAGTGTCTCCTTAGAATTCCAAGAACAAAACTTAAAAGAAGTGGTGAGGCGGCCTTCTGCTGCTATGCACCTAAAATCTGGAATAGCCTGCCAATAGGAATTCGCCAGGCTGATACAGTAGAGCAGTTTAAAACACTGCTGAAAACACATTACTTTAACTTGGCCTTTCTATAACTTCAATTTAACTTAATTTAACTTAATCCTGATACTCTATATGTTCAATTTCCTCATAATAACTATTCATGGTGGCTCCAAAACCCGTACTGACCCCTACTCTCTCTTCTGTTTCTTTTTCCGGTTTCTTTATGGTGGTGGCCTGCGCCACCTCCACCTACTCAAAGCTTCATGATGCTCCAACAATGATGGATGGATCAAAAGGCAGAACTCTACGTGACCATCATCATCAAGCCCTTCTGTGAGAACCCTAAATCCAAAGAGGACTGTTTCATTTATGTTAGGTAGAATGCCCAGAGGGGACTGGGTGGTCTCATGGTCTGGAATCCCTACAGATTTTATTTTTTCTCCAGCCGTCTGGAGTTTTTTTTGTTTTTTCTGTCCCCCTGGCCATTGAACCTTACTCTTATTCGATGTTAATTAATGTTGATTTATTTTGTTTTATTATTGTGTCTTTTATTTTTCTATTCTTTATTATGTAAAGCACTTTGAGCTACTGTTTGTATGAAAATGTGCTATATAAATAAATGTTGTTGTTGTTGTTTATTTTAATCAGATGGTCACTTTATTTTAACAAGCAATGTAAATAACCTGTTTAATCTTCACCCTCAGATCACATTCTATTTGTTTATCAAGCAGAACTGAATATTTTCATTATCCACACAATATTCTAATAAGTGTACAATTCACTCAGTGAGACACACAAACACACTCACAATGCATACACACTACGGGTGCCGTCATTGGTTCCCCTGTGGATTGGACTGTTGAATCGACACAATGGCTGTACATGCTGGGGTCTTTGGCACATGTCGTCACAGTAGCATGTGAGGAGTCACCAATGGTTTACCCTGCTCCTCTCCTTCTCCCTGTTCCAGTCTGTTACAGTCCATTATCATTTCTAGCCCTGCAATCTCCCATCCCTGTGCAGGTCACATTGTGCACCAAGGATGTGTCATTTGTTTAGACAAACTTTAATGTCTTCACTGGCCTATTCTGTGTGGCCAGCAGTTGAGATGGGAGCTCTGGCTTATTTTTCCTTACTGTGCTAAGCATTGTTACCTTCATCTTGAGGAGCTACTGTCCCAGTTTGTGTAAAAGTAATTTATTACATAAGGCACTGAGGTCATGCTGCTTATGTCATGTCCAGGGTGACCCTCATGCCTTAATTTCTCACAGGAGTTCCTCCATCTGACTTCCCCTTGTTAATGAAATGACATCCTCTGCTCTTCTGTATCTCTGTGCTTCCTCTTCAGCAAGTTATTTGTAGCGTTGGACTGGCTTATCATTTTTATGCAGATGATGCTTAGATGTATTTCAGTGTTAAAAGTGACACTTTATCACAGCTTTCTCTGCTCACAACTTACCTCAGTGAAATTAAATGAAAATTAAAACTTGAACAGATCAAAACTCTTTAAAATTAAATTACAACAACTGAACTCCTGCAAAGTGGCACTAAAGTGTAACTTAAGAAAACAAACTCCTCTTCAACCATTCTGGGTGAAGATCTCATCAGACCTTCTTTTACTGTAAAGAATCTCAGTGTCACTTTGATTCCTGCTTTTCTTATTTCAGCATGTAAGCCACATTACGAAACTTTCTTACTTCCACGTGTGTCACGTTTCTTATGTTTGCTCATTCCTCTTCTTTTCAAATGCTGAGAAACTTGTCCCTGCTTTTATCACATCCCACATTGATTATTGTAAGTCACTACTGGCAGGTGCCCCTTCAGATCTTATATCACCACTCCAGCTGAATAAAAACTCAACTGCCAGAGTCCTGACCCGGACCACCAACAGCGAGCACATCCCAGCCATCCTGCTGCACCTTCACTGCTCCCTGTGTCTTACAGGACTGAATATCAAATTCTGTTCTTGACCTGCCCACTAAGGTCCTCTCATTCTGTGCCCGTCACTGACCTGCACTCTGTGGGTGACAGCAGGGCCTTCAGCTGTATATAGCGCCCTGACTGTGGACTGACCTCCCTAAATTAGTGACATCAGCCGACTCCATTCATTTGTTTAGGAGGACATTAAACAGACCTGACATTCGGCCCCTTCTTTCAGTTCACCCCTTTATCTGTCCAGGTACTCGGGGTTTGCATTTTTATCACAATTTATGTTATTTGTTCAAGATTTGTATGTTGTATTTTAGTCTAAATTATTGTCTTTTATTCTATTTGAATGTTTTGTATATCCTGTATTTATCTTTATTTAATGAGATATTATTTGTAGCCATTGTTATATCAGTCCTGTTGTTCTTTCTGAATTCTGGGCAGGGTGCTATAGAAATAAATTGTCTTCTTATTAGTATTATTATTTTTCTTTTCTTTTTTGTCTTTTGATGATCCATCATTTATAATAATAAGTAACAAAAACTATATAATGCAATTAATTTATAACATAATTCACTGCAGAATATGTATTGCCGTTTTCTTCACATGTATATTTAAAAATATTAGATTGGGTTAAATGTTAAGGAATATGAAAGATTTATGTAGAGTTTGTATGTTCTGTGAAAATAAATGAGTACATATTTTTATTTTTTTTTTTATGCCAGGCAGAGTGTGTAAGTAAATAAGACGTCTTGATATGCAGCAAATTTAAAGAAATGCGTGTGTGAGATGACATGTTGAAAGAATTGTTTTGTTTGTCTGAAAATGTTGTTCTGTGTAAGAAATGTGTGAATGGGACATCTTTGTATGAAAAGATACTGAATGTTTAAAGCAAAATATATTGTGCACACATATTGTGAAATTTCTGATAAAGTTCCAGAACTCTGAGTTAATTTGGATTAAAATGTGAGTTTTGAAAATGTGTAATATTTGATAAAATGAAAACATCTCCACTTTGCTTATAAAAATGTTTATATGAATAAATTATCTCTCCTTCACACTCTGATCAAGTCTTAGGGAGAAATGTTCTTTGATAATTATAAAATATAAAGGAGACAATTTCTTTCTAGGATAAAATACTGCTTGTATGTGTGTGTGTGTGTGTGTGTGCGCGTTTGTGTCAGCTGACGTATTGAAAAGGCTCTAAATGCAAAGCCGCTTCTTTGTTTTGGACGTTGTTTTAAATACTTTCCTTGAGCTGTTGGGAGATTGAAGTAGGGGTGATACAGTGGCACAGTGGTTGGCACTAAATAATAATAGTAATAAAAGTTGACTAAGTATAATGTGTTAAAGACAGTTTAAGTCAGTTTGAGTATGCTGTGCAATGTGAAAGACTTCTGTGAGTGAAGTATATCTGAAGGAATTTATGTGAGTTTTGGAATATGTTTTGGTTAAAGACAATGTGTGACAATATGTGGTGTTGATTTAAATGATGAGGCAATGAATAAAGGTGTACATAAATATGTGTTGAATTTAAATTTTAAAAATGAATATGATTAGGTCCAATGATACATTTCAATTGATTTAGTATAAATGTGTGGGCCTTTTCCATCGTGTACTGGCCATACTCAAATGGAAGAAAGTTCTTTTAGTAATTTTTAAATAACAATAAAAAAACATTCTCTAGGATAGCAAGAAAGCTGGTGATGAGCAGTGACTTCCAGTCCAGGTGGTGTTCTGTATCAAGATATGCTGTACAAAGGGGGTTAACTAACAAAGAGAAGCTGCAAGAAGCATTTCAGGATGAAATCAATGAAAAAGTGTCCCTAAACAACTAGCCTTAACAGGAGGTTATGGGTCAAAGAAATCAATATTTTTAAGAATAGCTACATTTTACATATCAAAATATTTTCCTTAAAGCCATTGCATGTAATGGTGTTATGTACTAACTACCCTGAGAGCATTGTTTAATAAAAAGAAGATTTAAAATAATAATGCATTTGATGCAGTATGAGATGTTGATTTTTTTTCCCATCACTCCTTGTACACAAGTAATTTAAATATCTGAAATGTGATTTAGAAGGTTAATATTTGAATAACTATATAGCTGATAATAAGGTTTAGCTTTATTTCAATAATCTGATGCTCAAATGAAACATTCTGGACACTTGTTAAATTCTGAAGACACACGTAGAAATGGACGTGTCAATTTAATTAGTAAAATATTAGGTTACAAAAATAGTTGGGATATGAATATAGGAAATGTTTAGCTTTATGATTAAAAAATTGAGAGGTTATAATAGATGTATTTTAAGATAACTGTAACTTTTGAAAATAACCTGTTAGCCTTAGAATAAGTGAAATACAAATTTCTTTTCTATAAAATGTAAATCCCAAGACTGCACATAACTGAACAGTATTCTGTACTTAGAGAATTGGGAATGGGAATGTGGAGCGTAACTGTTTTAGTGTATTTTTATCTCATTTCCAGAAATAATTAGGAATTTACCAGTCCAGACTGTGGATTTCTTCTTTGACTTCTGCTTGCTATGCTGACTGAGAGATGTTCTCTGGACGACGCTGGTATTTTATTACATTCATTATGGCTGTCTTAGGTGCCAATTCAAGACTGGAATAAGAAAGGAAAGGAAATACTTTAAAATGTTCTACAGGAACCTCCACAGAACACAACTCCTTAACTAATAACCTCCATACCCTCTACTCTGTCTGTTCTTTTGTTTGGTTTGACACTGCTGGACATATTTGTGTTCTCTATAGGAGAACAAGAACATTCGGCTCTTGCCAAGTTGTAATATTAATGGGATTGGTTTCAGGGTTCATGCTGACTGATACCCTGCTGCTCCACATTCCCTCTAAGGGGAGAAAGATTGACATTAAGATAGCAAAGTTGTTTGTATAACAGCAAAGGTTATGTGCCAATTATTTATATAAAAAACTGTCTTTATTATATATTGTGGTGATTTGTTATGATGAATATGCTTTAAATGAAGTCCACAACAATGGCCAAACTAGATACAACTATATATTTTTTTTTTTATTGAGGGATCTATCTTTTGAACATAATGACTATAAAGAGTGGACATGTCTGTATTGTGCTTAGCAGCAGCAGAATTCATTTCTGACCATTAAAAACAAATTGGCTAACAGACAAGCAGAGACTGGATGAAATGACTGTTTTACAGCTAGCGTTAATTTTAATAAGGGTACACCCAACGAAACAGGCCTAATATCTTGAGACACGATTTTTGGGATCCATAAGTAGCTTCAAAATTACAGATGAAGTATTGCAATGCTAAATAATATGAAAAAAATCTTTAAAGTCTTTGTACTTGCAGGTAAAAGCTGTTATTCCAAGCACAATATTTATGACAGCACTTGAATTTGAACCTGGAGACTGAGTTGTGCCAAAGGTCTGCAGACAAACGAATCATCCGACTCCCAAGGAGAAACAAGCCATACCAGAGAGGGATCAAGCTGTGGACCAGGCCGTCGACCAATTGACTACTGGATAACATACTCAAACTCCAGTCCAAGGGATCAGGGGTTCCTGCTGCTAACAAGTCATCTGTGCAGGTGACCATTGACATCAAAAGATCATCGTGGGTCCAGAATCATATGGGCAGCCTGCATGGCATCCAGATGAGAGCCTCAATCATCAGATGAAGAGTTCCAGGATATTGATATCCTTTGCTTTGGGGTATTGGACCCCAAGATCTGATTCACACTTTTACTGTGCAGGGTTCTATGTTCTTTGCCAGACCCACTCTAACTGTGCTTAATATGTCTTTCAATTTGTCAACTCGTTTTCAATTTTCTGACAGTTGTTTACCAATTTGGAACCACAACCTCATCTCTTATTCTGCAGCAATGACTTTAAGGAAGATATGAACTGTGGAGTTATGGAAGGTATAGAACGATAGGCAGCATAAAGAAGAGGGACGCCTCACGCCTGGACAAACTGGTGAGGAAGGCAGACTCTGTTGTAGGCACTGAGCTGGACAATTTGACATCCGTGGCAGAGCGACGGGCGCTGAGCAGACTCCTGTCAATCATGGAGAATCCACTGCATCCACTGAACAGGATCATCTCCAGACAGAGGAGCAGCTTCAGAGACAGACTGCTGTCACCATCCTGCTCCACTGACAGACTGAGGAGACCCCACACTATGGGTCTCTTTAATTCCACCCGGGGGGTAAACATTAACATCATATAAAGTTATTGTCTGTTATACCTGCATTGTTATCACTCTTTAATTTAATATTGTTCTTTATCAGTATGCTGCTGCTGGAGTATGTGAATTTCACCTAGGGTTTAATAAAGTATCTATCTATCTATCTATCTATCTATCTATCTATCTATCTATCTATCTATCTGCAAGCACAGAAAAGCAAACAAACTCCATTTCATAAAAAAATATATATTTATTGAATAATCGTAACTATTTTATTAACAAGAATACTGAACAATTATTATTTAAATTGTATAACCTGTATAGCGATTGGGGTAGTATAACTGAACAAGTTTAGAAAATGTAATTAGCATAACATGGTCAACACTCAGAGTAAAGGGTAAATATTTTTTGATAGATATTTCTAGTACATCTGAGTCTATCGATACTTATACATGTTTTAAGGAACAATATTTGTATGTAATTTGGACAGTTAATCAAATTTTAACACATGATTATTAGCACTTGCAGCATTACCAGTTAAAAGTCAGTCCAATTTAAACGTTCTTGGTTGTTGGTTTTAATAATTGAATGCAAAATAGAGTTTAACACAAAGAGAAATTTGTTAAATATGAAGAATGGCAGAAAACTTGAGGGATAGTCAAGTGTTCTGGGAAAAGAGACACTCGGAAAAAATGTCTGATTCTACTGATATAAAGTGAAGATAAAGTTTAAACTAGAAGTCTCTTAATACAAGCAAAATGAACCACTTGTTTGAAAATGATTGCTTTCTCATGAAGGATGTGAATTGTATTGTGTAATAGTAATTGATACAGAAAAATGGAACAAATATGAATATTAATGTATTCGGAATAATAAAATAGGATTGGATGCAACATTAGGACAAATTTAATACTGGGATTTAAGTTTTAAATGTGCTAATATAGACAGGAATAGTTGGTGGCAATACAGGACAAATAATTACTTAGGTTTTTGGGCCTAAGTAATATAGATGTTAGCAAAACAAAGTAATAATTTGACACAACACAGATGGAGTGTCTTATACAGGGATTAATGAGCGAGCAGTTTGTGAAATTGGAAAGCCCAGATACAAACCCAAGGATCCCAGCTGGTGGCAGAATACTTTAACATCGATAAGAATCCTGGGTACAAACTTTGCAATTTTAACATGACCTTGACATGAGCCAATGGCTTACATTAATGAGAGTAGTGCTGACATTGACACCTACTTTTAGCAAGTTAGCTGTTTTAATGCAGTAAAGGTGATCATCTAATTTAAAGCCACAGCAGGATGTAAATTGAGGCAGCTTTGTGAATGAGATCACGAGGATGTGAGCAGGTAGTTTGTGTAAGGACTCTATCTCTGGTGATTGTTGTACACATCATTGGCACCATAAATTAGGGACTTTGGGTGTTTTTAAAGTAAATACTTGGGCTGTCTGTATCACCACCAACAAAAACATTGATGAAAAATATAGGACTTCTGTGAACCAAGACAGCTAATGTTTGTTGGATAAGAAGGAAATCAAACAGTTGTTGACAATGTTTTTATCATTTGACATGGAAGTTATGAAGTTATGGGACACAAATCAGAGATTTATGGGGGAAAACATGTAATGCCTGTATACTCTGAAGAAAAATGACTTTGATGCATGTTGTTATTTAACTTGATTTTCTATGTTCACTATTATTGATTTTATTAGTTATTATTGATTTATGTGATTTATCTTTAGGTATTAATGATTGGCACTGATTTCTGTTATCAATCAATCAATCAACCAACATTTATTTATATAGCACATATTCATACAAAAAAATGTAGCTCAAAGTGCTTTACAAAGTGAATAGAAAAATAGAAGACACAATAAAAAATAAACATAAGTCAACATTAATTAACATAGAATAAGAGTAAGGTCCGATGGCCAGGGTGGACAGAAACAACAAAAAATAACTCCAAAGGCTGGAGAAAAAAAATAAAATCTGCAGGGGTTCCAGACCACAAGACCTCCCAGTCCCCTCTGGACAATCTACATAACATAAGTCAAACAGTCCTCTTTGTATTTAGGGTTTTCATGGAAGGACCTGATGATGATGGTCACGTAGACTTCTGGCTTTCAGTCCATCAATGTTGGTGCATCATGATGCTTTGAGTAGGTGGAGGTGGCGCAGGCCGCCACCACAAAGAAACCGGAAAAAGAAACAGAAGAGAGAGTTGGGGTCAGTACGGATTTTACAGCCACTATGAATAGTTATTATGATGAATTGAACTTACAGAGTATCAGGATTAAGTTAAAGTGAAGTTAGGAGAAAGCCATGTTAAAGTAATGTGTTTTCAGCAGTGTTTTAAAGTGCTCTACTGTATTAGCCTGGCGAATTCCTATTGGCAGGCTATTCCAGATTTTAGGTGCATAACAGCAGAAGGCCGCCCGCCTCACCACTTCTTTTAAGTTTAGCTTTTGGAATTCTAAGGAGACACTCATTTGAGGATCTGAGGTTACGATTTGGAATATAATGTGTCAGGCATTCCAATATATAAGATGGAGCGAGATTATTTAAGGCTTTATAAACCATAAGCAGTATTTTAAAGTCAATCCTGAATGACACAGGCAACCAGTGTAGTGACATCAAAACTGGAGAAATGTGTTTGGATTTTCTTTTCCCAGTTAGGATTCTAGCAGCTGCATTCTGCACTCGTTGCAAATGATTGATGTCTTTTTTGGGTAGTCCTGAGAGGATTGCGTTACAGTAATCTAATCTACTGAAAACAAAAGCGTGAATTAATTTCTCAGCATCTTTCAATGATATAACAGGTCTAAGAGGTTATTCCCAAGTGCAGCAAGCCAGGAATCTATTACTTCCTTTTAACTTCTAAGGTTGTACATTCAGTATACATGCGTTTTATACAGATTAGGAATAGGGATAAAATAGGAAATTACTACTTACTGTCTCAAAAGGGGAATGCGGAAGAATAATTTTAGGGTAACATAGCATTCATCTTAACCCTACTATTACCCTAGGGTCGGTACCGACCGTTTTCAAGTTTTAAACGCATAAAAGTACCACATACATTTTGTTTACTGCATCAAGGCTTTTTCTATTTTTCTGAAACTTCCATTTAAACAAGAAAAAAAAAAAAAAAAAGGTAAATTATTTCTCTAATCAGAAATTCACTGCCTGTGGTCTTACCGGGTTGGCCACGACCCAGGGTACAATAAGAGATCATAAAACAATAAATACTGGCCAAACTTAAGTTCCAGTATAAACACACTCTCAGCTCACTCTGGCCCCCCCCCACACCCCCACACAACTCTGTCAGGTAGTAGGCCTCTCCCATCCCCCGAGCTGTAGTCAGGGGCTTATCTCTTCACACCTCCCCCGAGTAAAAAAACAGAGACAGCCCAGACAAAACAGACCCAGACCAGTTCAGTTTGGTGATTGTGACTGGAGAGAGAGCATCTAATTTGCAGAGGTAAAAATGGCCAGATTCACAGCACTCCAAGCTCTGGATCATATCCTAGCTGAAGGACAAGTTACAGAGTGGCACAGCGACACTGATGAGGTGGACTCAGAGGAGGAAGACATTGTGGAGTGTCAGTCAGAAGACACAGACACAGAGTCTGAGGAGGAGATCACCTCTGAAGCAGTTTCCCCACCAGCTGAAGTACTACAGTCCAAGAATGGCAGCATCTCCTGGAGGTTAGTACCACCTGACGAGACTCGCAGGACAACTGGCAGGGCAGCTGCTGAAAATATCATCAGAATGACTCCTGGGGTCACAAGGTTTGCCATAACAAGGATAAGTGACATCAAAACAAGTTTTGAACAGTTCATGCCATCATCGCTGAAGAAAATAATACTTGACATGACAAACCTAGAAGGACAAAAAGTCTACGGAGACACATGGATTGACTTTGATGAAGAATTCCTGGATGCTTATATTAAAATTCTTCTTCTTGCTGGAGTATACCGATCCAGCAATGAGGCCACAGCCAGTCTCTGGGACACAGCAACAGGCAGAAATATTTTTCGGCCACGATGTCACTGAAGAGCTTCCACATGATCTCGAGAGTCCTCAGGTTTGACAACCGAGACATGAGAGCAAGACGTGACAAGCTTGCTCCCATAAGGGATGTCTGGGAGAGATGGGTGCAGCGCCTGCCTTTGACGTTCAATCCAGGAGTGGTCAGCAGGAAGACGAAGAGCTTCAGCACCAGCATCCTTCCCTTTAGCCAGCCCTGCCACAGCCAGCCCTGCCACAGCCACAGACCCAGACCCAGAGAGGCTGCCGGATTCCAAAAGAAAGCGCTGTCATGTCTGCCCAAGCAGCAAGGACAGAAAAACCAATTCCATGTGTGCCAAATGCAAGAAATATATTTGCAAAGAGCACACTAAAAATGTCACTTACTGTCCTACTTGCACATAGTGTAAACATACAGTAGCAATACTGGTCCTGGAGAGCTACCACCCTAACACCGTACTACTAATTCTATTGGTTTGATTGTTTGTTTGATCTACATTTTGTAATTTATTTTGTATTTTATTTTGTCTTACTTGTTTGGCTTTGTCTTTGTAATTGAATTAAAGTTCAACTTTTGGAAAAAAAATACTTTTTTTGTCTTCTTCTTGAAGTAAATATATATGGGTCAAAACCGACCCTAACACCACAGATGTTACTAATATTAATAATATTGATATTGATAGTAATATTATTAAAATAAAAAATTGTAATTTTTTTTTTTTTTTACAGTTGTGTTTTAATACCCCTCAGTAATAGTCAGGTAACATATAAACCTTTGATTTATTTGTATAATTCTCCTGAGGTTTATTTTACCAATTTTTTTGGACTGGGCCGTTTTATTGACATCATCTTCAGAGGGCCACACCAAAAATTTTAAAACCAAATTTTAAAATCTTTTCATGGATAAGGAAGCCTAACAAGGTAACCAAGAGGTAAGGAAACAAACTGGATGATAAAAAAATGTTTGAGGGTTGAGGGAGGCTGATTTAGGACACGGGTCGGCACCGACCCGACCAAGATAACAGATGGGTGGAAATGCTAGGATAATAGTAGGGTTAAATGAGCATAATTAGCATAAAGGGTTAATAATTGTGGGAAACCAAATAATAAGTGAACAAAAAATGGAAACTGAAATCCATCAATTGGATTAGGAAAAATACTGAGATGGTTAAGTAAATATAGAATGCACAAGAAGAAAGGCTGATGCAATATATTAAATGTACTAAACGATGACTAAGAAATGTGCAGATGTACAATAAGCAACAAGAATGGACAATTGTTATATGCACAGAAATTTCAAGGGAGTTGGTGCAATAGGTATGAGAAGAACCAGAATATAATAGAACAGACTTTTATTTTATATAAATCATTTGATTATTGGGGTGTAAACCAATGAACCAACCAGAGTAAAATGTATGCATTGATTGACACTGCCTATATATTCAACAGTTTATAAAATTTAAACTCTATTCTTTATTTCTCTCTGACAATTCTGACCATGCTGACCAGGCTGTAATAAATTGCTTCTAAAGGATGCTTCGTCCAAGGCATTTTGCTGAGGAGTAATTAAAAGATACAATGATCTGCTTTTCTCCTGCCTGATTACTGAATTGCCCTGTTAGAGGATGTTTCTCTCTTTAATAAGATGTTAAATTTCGACCACAAGATCTATTCTGTAAAAAGGCTACTGGCTTATACACAAAATATATTCAAAATGGTGAAAAGGAATCTAATAAGCTTTTATTTATTTAGCTGTGTAAACCTTAATTATGTGATCTACATTACATACTAATAATTTTATTACCATTTCAATAAAAAAATTAAATGTCATCTTCCAAAATTCCATCAAAAACAATAATGATAAGGAAAAAGTGGGAAAATCACATAAACACAAAAACTGCAGAATAAAAGATCTGAAATCTTTGCTGTCTTACTCTAAGAATATGATACGATGTCCGCAAAGAATTGAAAATTTTTGACCTTTGAGCAGCGTTTTTGTTTGTGTCCGCCTCAGCTGTTGACCGTGTGACTGATGTTATTTTTTTTTACCTTTTCTCCTTCATCTGGTTATAAACCATACTAGTTAGTAATTGATTTTTCAAAACGACATGCTTTTTTAAAAAGAAAAACAAAAAACTAAGAAATGTCCAAAGTTAATAAATATACTAAAGTTATGGTAAAACACAAACACACAGGGCAGGTAATAAAAATAATACCATAAATCAATCAAGTAATTGAAGACTGTAGTATTATTAATTTAAATGTGTCACAACAGCACAGACACACAAACAGCATGCCTGCCTGACCCGCCCTTTATCCCCCTAACACTCTTCTCTATCACCCTCACTCCTTTACCACTTTCTCCTTATCCTTTGAACACCTCAGACTCCATGAAGATGACAGATTTAGAAGCCACAGTTACCACATGCTGTTAAGGCCTGTAATGCAGGCTGGAGGGGCTATCAGCCTGGGCCTTCATTTCCCTCTTTACACAGACTTATACCAGATGACACGTTGTGCCTTCAGTGGTCCTGAGTCAATTGTAATTTAATTCTGAGAATTTTTTGTGTCATTGGAAAGATAAAAGTGTTCACAAGTCTCAAATCTGATTGGCACTTTAGATGGCAACAGTAATGGTGAAGTCAGTCATCTCATCTCCTCGAGTCTGGATGAAAGTGACAAATCGGAGACAAGGAAGGAGGAGAACACAAGATGTCTGTTAAGAAGACAGCACTGTAGTCCTTTCTGTCATTTATTATTTTGGAGATAGGCTGCCAAAATGTAAGTTTGTTGTTCAAAATGGTACAGGTCTTAACAGACTTCAGTCCAACACAGAACGGTACAGACAGGCAAACATGGTGGGTTTAAAGCGAATCAGGAACTGGAAGAGACATCATCGGGGCCGGAACCAGAGGTGACGTCTTTGAGTCCAGTTGAAATTTCCCGTGGTTGATCTGCCGATGAAAAAGATGAAGGATCAGTGCACTCTGCCACCCCCTGGACTTGTGTGGAATTAACCCTTTGTGTGTCCTTCAGCTCCCTCCCGGGCGCACGTGTATGACACGCCCTCTCCCTCAGCCCAGACCCATTGGGCTGGGCGTTCCTGTTTGAGAGATCGTGAACCCGAGAAAGAGCATCAGTGTTGGCGTGATGAGAGCCTTGTTGGTGAACAATCGAAAACTTATAAAGCTGCAAGTCTAAAGACCACCTCGTGACCCGAGGGTTTGACTCTTTGTGCAAGGCCATCCACTGTAAATGTGCACGGTGTTTAACTAAGGTGATCTCACGACTCAGGAGGAAGTACCGCAGCACCAATTGATCACCAAGGTTTCCCGTTCCAATACCGAATACCTGGTTTCCCGTCCCAGCAATTTTCGGCTCAGGAACATGACGTGGTGTTCGACACCATTGATGCTCTGGCTCAGCATATCTTCCAGGCCTGTATCTGAAGAGTCTATCTGGAGTATAAATGGCAAAGTGCACAAAATGTAGCTTTTGTGTCATCATCCCATACCACATTGTTTGGGACCCTCTTCTTTGTGAGATTAGTCAAGGGCTACGCTGTCTCAGAAAACTGAGGCACAAACTGGCGGTTGTACCAAGCTAGCAGAGAAAGGCTTGGACTTTTTTCTTGGTTTTCAGATGGGGTCAGTCTAAAATGGCTCTTACTTTGGTACACTGTGACCTCACAGTAACCCAGCTCACCAGGTAGCTTAAAAATTTGGCTTCACTCACCCAAAGAAACATTTCTTTGGATTAATAGAAAGACCGGCTTCTCCTAGCATTTGAATAACCGCTTTGAGCTGCTGTAGATGTTCCTTCCATGTTCTGGATTAAATGACAACGTCATCTTGGTACACCACACTATAAGAGTTATGAGGACGGAGCACTTTGTCCACCAGATGCTAGGCAGGCACCCTGTGTAACCCAAATGGAAGGACACAATACTGCCAGTGACCGCTAGGGGTGCTAAACACAGTCTTAGCCTTCGCAGAGTCCATTTAAAGAACCTGATTAAACCGGTCTACTAGACCATCAATTTGAGGATGATATACCGAAGGTCTTTAAATGCTTTATCTTAAGTAACTTGGCAGCTTTCCTGAACGTCGTCAAGGTAAAGGGCATCTCTTGGTCTGTCAGGACTTCCTTAGGGATGACAGCTCACACAAAGACACCTACATATTTCCACGCAATGGCTTTGGAGGTGAGCACTCTGTAATGTGGGATGTTGAGTGTGATGGCCTTTGACCAGAACCACTGCAGTTTTAGCAAATTATAGTGAATCGTCATTCCATTGTTCCCTTTTAAACAAATTGAAAGTGCAGCTGTGAGAGTGGATCCACAAACACTTCAAGTGGCCTGGTTTCATCCCACTCTGCCAGTGTGCACAGTAATGACATCCCGTAGTGCGACGGCCCAGTAATTACCTAGTCACTCCAAGGCATATACATATACATGGCATGGAGACAGCTTGGGACGTACTTTCTCCGTCCATAACTAGGCCCACGTTTTGTTTAGGAGTGGCTCGTGATAGGCCGCTTTCACTATAAGACCAATCACTGGAAAGGGTTGATTTATGAAGGACCACTACCACTAATTTTTTCAGCGATCCATCATATCTAATGACACAGGAGGCGGACTTGTACAAATGAGTAACCCTGTGAAAACAGGTCAGATTGGTCTTAACTTTTACCCATTGTCGTGGCAACATGAAACAGCGAGCAATAATGGATATGTTACTGCCAGAATCCATCAGGGCTTTTACCATATGTCCATTTACTATTGCCATTCCTGTATACGGGTTTGTTAGGGGATTAGACAGAGAACACCCCCCACCCCCTCCTCCTGCATGGTCCCCCTCACCGGCAAACAAGAGATATGGCCGAGGAATCAGTGGCTTCAGCACTCGCTCCAAGTGGAGGTTTCAGGGTTCAGTGTTAGGCACGCACATTGGTTGGTTTCCTTGCTGAGATTGCTCTCCCAGAGTGTGAAGCTATTTTTCACAATGGCCTCAATGAGGTAATCACGTTTTTAAAGGATCATCATCAGGCCAGCTGGACAAGATATTTGGGTAGTGAGTTTATTATAAAGAATCAGTTGAGTTGTTCCACTACCTGACAGGCGCTGTTTCTATCTCACCAAAGCCAGCACACGATTTTTCCCCATTGGCTTAAATGCCCGAGGGTGGGTTGGCCGCTTTTGGTCAAACTCCCACCTCAATAGTTTCCTCGCCTGCTGGCTTCGGGCTCCTTCACCTTTTACAAAGGACTTTGCCTTTGTGGTGTTTTTGAGGGGCAGTCTCCTCCAAGTGTCCGTTACAAGCCTTCTGCACTTCCCCTTTCCAGCATGGCTCTGTTCTGTTAGCCACCTTTACACTCACCCTGTGGACTGTACCAAATACTAAACTCTGGGATGTGGCTTAAGCCTGCTCCTCCCGAACCGTGACCCTCACCCCATCCTCAGCTAATTGGGTACGGTACTCTCCCACCTGGACCCAGAAGGGTTGGAGTTCAGTTTTTAGGTTCTGCTCCTGGTTCTTCCTGGAGACAATCATCCTGCGACTACGCAACTGTGAAAGGATTTCACACAACACAGAGAAAGGTTTGGCTCAGCCATCTGTATACTTGAGATAGGCTGTCAAAACAGAAGTTTCTGGTTCAAACTGGCACAGGTCTTAATAGATTTCAGTCTTTGGTTCTAAAGACGGGCAGGGGAAGTGATATCATAGAGACCGGAACCAGAAGTGGAGCTATCGAGTCCAGCCGAAATTTCCCGTGGTTGGTCTGCTATTGAAAATGAAGAAGGATCAATGCAGTGTCCTTCAACTGCCTCCCATGTGCACGTGTGTGACAACCTTCTCGATTCAGCTTGGTCCTGCACTTCCTTTCCTGTCACTCTTTTGCCCACATATTCCTTGTCTGTCCTCATCAATGCCACTTCTTGTACTTTCTTACATATCTCTCCTACTTTTGTTTTACCTCTGTTTGTCTAATTTCTTATTCTGTCCTTTTTGTAACTCCACACATCCATCTCCACATTCTCATTTCTGCCACATCCACCTTCTTCTCCTGCTGTGCTCCTTTAACTGTCCATGTCTTAGCTCTGTATGTCATTGCTGGTCATATCACTGTCTTAAAATCTGACTTCTAATTCTTCGACCACACAACACTCCTGATAGCTTCTTCCAATTCCTTCCATCTTCTTCCTATTTATCTTCAACCCTCTATCTTCTGATGATAATGTTTGGTTATTTATTTGCAGTAACACAACATTACTTTTTTTAAATATGGCATCAATATGTTATAATTCCTCTTACCAGGACACTGCTCCTGGTTGCCGCAGAATAGAATTTTTGGATATCGCCATGTTGCGTCATCAGCACGACTTCTCACATGTTGGTGTGATGGTTTACTGATACTGACAGGAGTTTGCTTAATGCCCGTCGCTCTGCCACAGATGTTAAACTGTCCAACTTTACTCCTACAATAGAGCCTGCCTTCTTAACAAGTTTGTCCAGGCGTGAGGCGTCTTTCATCTTCATGCATCCACCCTAGCACACCACCGCGTAGAAGAGGGCACTTGCCACAACTGTCTGGTAGAACATTTGCAGCATCTTACTGCAGATGTTGAAGGATGCCAACCTTCTCAGAAAGTATAGTTGGCTCTGACCTTTCTTACATAGAGCATCAGTATTGGCAGTCCAGTCCAATTTGTCATCCAGCTGCACTCCCAGATATTTATAGGTCTGCACACAGTCACCTCTGATGATCAGAGGGTCCATAAGGGCCTGGGCCTCCTAAAATCCACCACCAGCTCCTTGGTTTTGCTGGTGTTAAGATATAAGTGGTTTGAGTTCCACCATTTAACAGATTCTTTGATTAGCTTCCTGTACTCCTCCTCCTGCCCACACCTGATGCAGCCCACAAAAGCAGTGTCATCAGCGAACTTTTGCACGTGACAGGACTCCGAGTCATATTGGAAGTCTGATGTATATAGACTGAACAGGACCGGAGAAAGTACAGTCCCCTGCGGCGCCCCTGTATTGTTGAACACAATGTCAGACCTGCAGTTCCCAAGACGCACATATTGAGGTCTGTCTGTAAGATAGTCCACAATCCATGCCACCAGGTGTGAGTCTACTCCCATCTCAGTCAGCTTGTCTCTAAGGAGCAGAGGTTGGATGGTGTTGAAGGCGCTAGAGAAGTCCAAAAACATAATTCTTACAGCACCACTGCCTCTGTCCAAGTGGAAGAGGGATCGATGAAGCATATGGATGATGGCATCCTCCGCTCCCACCTTCTCCTGGTATGCGAACTGCAGAGGGTCGAGGGCGTGACGGACCTGTGGCCTCAGGTGGTGAAGCAGCAGCCGCTCCATGGTCTTCATCAGATGTGACGTCAGAGCAACAGGCCGGAAGTCATTCAGCTCACTAGGACGTGATACCCAACGTGTTCTGCAGGGCCGGATTAAAACCCTTAGATGCCTAAGCACTAAGTAATTTTAGTGCCCCCTTACACTAGTAATTCAAAATATTAAAACAAAAACAAACTAATTTTATTTTATTATCGAAAATTCGAAATTAAACAAAACATACTTATAGTAAGAAGAAAAATAATATTTATTTTTGTATGCTTCATTTTATTTTTATCTTAATAATTTTGTCCTACTTTTGATTCCTTGAATTCGTTTTGATTTGATCTTCATAATCTTATGTAACACATCTACTTCTATACATAATAGAGATAAGGCATCCAGCCTGCCTTCATGCATAGTTGCTCTGAGGGGATTTTTAATATATTTTAACCGAGAAAATCAGCGCTCAGCTGAGCAGTTTGTGACCAGTAATGTTAAAAAATATATGAAAGACAATGTCTACATTTGGACAAGCACACTCAATATTGTCTTCTAAAATTATTTTATCAAGTTCTGCATGACTGAATCTTGTTTTTACATTTTCTGTGTCACTGAACTTATGACACACATTTAAATGAAACTCATATTTAAGGATGTTTTAGGTCTCAAAGTGACTACAAAGTGGCTTAAATGGCTACAAATATAATAATTTTATCTGCCATTATTCTAAGGACTACAAATTATCCAATCTCCTGCCAAACCTGTAGAAATTGACTTTAACCCCAAAATTGATTTAAAAAATTATTTTGTGCGGCACTGCTTTTCGATCAAGATCTGATCACGTTTTTATCATTACTTGAAGAGAAAACGGCATCCGAAATTTTACAAATTTTAACTTTTTGGGTCGAATTTAAAGGTTTTTTTGAAATGTACGGTTTTCATTTTGACGTGAAAACCGTAGATTTACCATTTTGATTATTGCATTTATTTATGGCTTTTGTGTCAATTTAGCAAATCAGTCTACACATATTCTTAGTACAAGATTTGAAGAAAATTTGTTAAATCTTTATTAGTAAAACAGTTATAAACAATTTTATCCAATAGTAATCAGCTGTACGATTTTCACTTTTACATAATGTAAATGAATTTAAAAATATCCAAGAATAGAATTAAATAGACTTACCAGAATATTTTTCCTCAAACTGGGATGATTTTCTGTTTTTGCTTAAAATAGAAAATAATGCTTTCTATGCACTAGAAATTTAACAGATAATTCAGGAGACACAACAATTACATGATAATAATTTGTAATCAACTATTAACTATTATTTAAAAATACAAAAACATATTGTTTTGAATTGAATAATTTTCAAAATATTTTGACATAACATGGCGTTTAAGGGAATTACCATGAAATGGGAATTCCCCATCGTAGATGGCACCAGTATGCAGAACACACTGTGTAAGGCGCCATCAATGAATATTGACGACATAGTTAGGTTCAGAGAGGCATAATTCATTTTTCATTAAATTTTGAAAATTGCTACAAATTTAATTAATTTAATAATTTACGTGATAAATTCGGCCTTGAAAAAATTTTGTGGTGCCCCCTTTACCCTTGATGCCCTAAGCATGTGCTTACTTTGCTTATATGTTTAATTCAGCACTGGTGCTCTGATTATGTCGTTGACCACTTATGTCAATTTCAGCTCCTTTGATAAACTTTATCAATCCTGGCAGAAATTCAGATGGGTACAGCAGCAGAAACAGAAAAACAAGAAAACAGACTCAAAGGACAAATAATACAGCCAATTCATCAATTAATATGTAAATACAAATAAATAAGTAAACAAACAAACTAACTAACTAAATAAATAAATAAATGGTCTTTGTGCAGATACTTGAAAATGTTATCTCAAAAATGACCTTAAGAAGTACTTTCGGTGGAAATATTGGATTGCCTGACAGCAATGGGCAGAAAAGACCACCAGCGGTGCTGCTTAGCTTTGTAAGTCTGTGACTAAAAATACTCCTGGAGGGATGGAGGGATTTTTCATGATGGTATCCACAACAGCTTCCAGTGTGTCCAGCGTTGACCCAGTGATGTTGCAGGCTTCCTGATAAGTTTATTCAGATGTTGTGCTTCTTTTGGGCTCAGTTTGCTTCCCAGGGGGACCACAGGGTAGACCACCACATTGGCTACTATGAACTGGTTGCACATTTCCAGCAGATTCCTGCACACATCAAAAGACCTGAGTCTCCTTTTGAAGTCCAGTCTGCTCTCGCCCTTCTTGTCCAGATACTCTGTGTTGTCAGACCAGTCCAGTTTGATGTTCATGTGAACACCCAGGTACTTGTAGCTCTGCACCACTTCCACGTCCTCCCTCTGAATGGTGACTGGTATCAGAGGCTCCTTAGCACATCTAAAGTCCACCACCAGCTCTCTTGTCTTGCTGATGTTGAGTTGCAGGTTGTTCTCTCTCCTACACAAGACTCTGTATTCCTGTACTCTGACACATCACCATTATTAATGCAGCCTATGATGGAGGAGTCATCTAAGAATGTCTGTAGATGGCAAGCGCTGGTGTTGTACTGGAAGTTGGTTATGTAGAGGAGTAAACAGGAAGGGAGTTAGGACAGATCCATGAGGTTCTCCAGTATTACAAACCTCCATTTCTGACCCACAATCCCTCAGCCTCGCAAACTTCTCTATGGTGGTCAAGTAGTCCAAGACCCAGGAGATTATTGGGGTGTCAAGATTCAAAAAGCCTTAAAGTTTTTCCCAGCCTAAAAGCAGAATGATGTTAAAAACACTGTAAAAATCAAAGAACATGAGTCTGACACATTGCTGCCGGCTTAGTCCAAGTAGGAGTAGACTCTGTGGAGCATGGAGAAGAGAGTGTCCTCTACACCTGTATGCGTCTGATAAACAAACCACAGACAATGCACAGCTCAACCCATAGTTCATAATTGTGTAAAGACCATACTCTCGTGTCTTCTTGATATATGAAGTAAGATGAACTGGTCTGACGTCCTTGGAATCACTGGAATGCTCTTTGTTTGGTAATGGGACCACAATTTGTTTTGTTGTAACTGGTGCTCAAGCTGGTATCTGTATTGGGTTTTCCCCTCATGGAGCTGCTTCTTCAGTTCAAATGCACATTCTGGATTTTATCCTTGTCTCCAGACCTGAAGGCTCTCTTCTTCATATTCAAAAGGGCTTTCAGTTACTTTAGTATCCATGATCTGTTGTTGGGGAAACAATGCACTGTCTTTGTAGGGACTGTGGTATCCTTCAGAGCCTCCTCAGCCTCCATTGTCCATCTGTGAACGGTCTTGGTGGTGGCTGGTAACCTCTGGACAATGGGTTTATATGCAGGTAAGAGCCGAACCAGATTATGATCTCATCGGCCTAAAGGTGAAATAACAACAGATACAATAGAATTATTTGAAACTTCACTACTTGGTGGCCTGTAGCAAACTCAAGTCAACTAAATCTCTAGACATATTCCTGACTAATGTGACCTACTGTGACTCTGACATGTCCCTTCCTTTAATATCACTCATTTCAGTCTGAATGTTATTCCTCACTTACAATGTCACATCTCATCCTCTCCTTTCTTGTCTATCTTTCCTGAGGGTTTTTAATCACTAATGTGATGTTCCTTTGTATCCCTCATGTTTAGCCATGACTCATCATTCCTACAATATGCTAGTCTCAAGACTGTTGTCTCTGGTTCTCTTGTCCTGCGTATGATGTTAAATTGCATCCGGCCCTGTAAGAGGTCCTCCAACTTGAAATGAAATCATGGGCATTGGTGGTAGGATTGACACTCCAGCCACTGTAAAAACTTCACATAGCTCTGAGACGACAGACTGGACTCCATTCTGCTATCCGTGGGAGTAACTCGGCTGCAACCGCCCACAGGAAAGGTGCTCACATTATAAAGGGGATGGGGGAAAGCCCTCAGGAGCCCCACCCCGAAAAGAGACAAAGCCATCAGATAGCCAATGGGGTCAGGCCTGTTGGGGAGCAGACCAGGTGTGGTGCTGAGGTGTAGACCACTGCACTGCAGCACAGGTCTCACATTGAGGTGGGTAGGTGTGTGGATTAATCTTGTGTCTCCATTGTGACAATTCTCTTCCTCTGCAATTCAGTGGTGGTACTCTCTGAGCTGCTCAGACCTGGGACTGGCCAGATCTCTGTAGGTGGGTACACCTTTAATTGATCTGGTCACTCTGATGGCTGTCATACTCAGGGAGTAACTGTTGCTGTGGCAGATTGGCTCCTTCTGATGGTGTCCAATGTCACTCCTTTCAACAAGAGTATTATGAGACACAGATTACGACACTCTCTGTGTGCTTTTTCTGTTGTTTTAGTGTATGCTCTGACTGTGATGAGTGATGTCTGGGTGAGGGAGACCTTTTATTTGCTCACCGCTCGGTGGCTGATACTCCTCTGGTCATGTGTGACTTCAATGTAACCACTGGCACTGACAGGGCTGGCTGTGAGGATAGTGTTGGTCCTCATGGGTATGGTGACCATGGTGAATGTGGCTCTGTGTTCCTTGACTTTGTAAATTGTCAAGGGCTGCGGATCACTGGATCCTGGTTCCAGCACTCTGAGCCACATCTTTGGACTTGGTACTCCAGTACTAGTGATGCGGTGATGGAGATCAATCACATTCTCGTGGGCAGACTCTAAAGGCTCTTAGAAAACTGCAGTTTGTGCCCAGTTTGTGAATTCTGACCAAAGACTTGTTGTTGTTACTCTGAAGATCCTGCTTAGGTCCAATAGACAACCACCTACTAGGAAAATGAGGCTGGAGTGAAGGTCTGGTGTGAAGAGGAGGTTTACATTTACTGAATCATAGGAAAGACAATTCTGTCAACAAAATGTATCTACAAAAAAAAAAGGGTGAAAATATTATAAAGGTGTTATGTGCATAAACATTTAAAGTAAACTGAGAAGACAAACAGTGACAACCAACCCAGCACTTGAAAAAACGACACTTCACTTTAAAATATGTACCTCTTCATGTGAAAAGCATCAGAAATAAACGCAAGAACCAAAGGCAACAGAACTGGCCAGAGGCTGTGATATTGTAACAATGATGGAGTCTGCCTTTTTTTTCCTTCAAAGTTTTCTATTTGAATGTGCTTACCTGGGATTGCCATTTATGCAACTCCTTCTTTACTCTCTTTGAGTCCTGTTTGTCATTTTTGAGTTTTGTAACTAAACATTTTGCTTTATAAAGAGTTCTCATTGCTTTTTGGTCACAAACAGGTGTTTTCATTGTTTTCTCCCTCTTCTGGTGCATTTTAACATTTTTGAAATTTTTGAAAGCTTTGTGAACATTAAAAGCCGGTTTCCTCATTTTGGGCCTGGTTTATGAAAAGCCTCAGCTTTGAGTTGTGAATTGGCTGGTTGGGTGAGTTTCTTCTGGGTGGCCAGTGAAGGTCCTGGCCTGCTTTTCTAACACTTTGTGAGGCCATTATTGTAGATTCATATTATGGCATATTCTGTCTGCTCCTCCTAATATTTTAAGTTGGTTTGACTGAGGGCAATGGGCCTTTTTAATTTCTTTATGGTTTGTTTGTTTCTTCACTCCTCATTTCCCCTCTCAATGCCATGTCTGATCAGTTCTCCTGCTCTTTTTAATACAGAAGACTGTTTCAGAAATTGTTGGTCTCTCTGGGCTTTCAGTATCAAAAACATTTTGAGAATCACTGAGGTGCTCCTTCAGTGCACAGACCTTCACGATGAGGTGTCTTACTGTCAGACAGGAGTCACAGTTGGAGTCCAACTCAGCTTGTGATTCACTGCTTGGTTTGGCTGTTTGAGACAGAGCAACATATTAATGAGCCAACAGAGTCCTGCCGCTGATAGACATGGCAGTTTCTGAAAGCGAAGGTTTAGAGCCAGGAGGTGAAAAATATCCATCCATCCATTTTCTAACCCGCTGAATCCGAATAGGGCCACGGGGGGTCCGCCGGAGCCAATCCCAGCCAACACAGGGCACAAGGCAGGAACCAATCCCGGGCAGGGTGCCAACCCACCGCAGGACACACACAAACACACCCACCCACACACCAAGCACACACTAGGGCCAATTTAGAATCGCCAATCCACCTAACCTGCATGTCTTTGGATCTTGGGAGGAAACCGGAGCGCCCGGAGGAAACCCACGTAGACACGGGGAGAACATGCAGACTCCACGCAGGGAGGACCCGGAAAGGAACCTGGGTCTCCTAACTGCGAGGCAGCAGCGCTACCACTGCGCTACCGTGCTGCCAGGTGAAAAATACGCTATCATTAAATTAAAAATCATTATTGATGTCTATAAGATGTTTTACCATAAATACTTTCTAAAAGTAAACTTTATTTTTGTTTTGTAAACTCAGATGAATAGAAAGTCATTTAATTAGCAGTGTGGTAGCAGCTGATCAAGGAAATGGCAGCACCCATGTTAACAATATCAGAGCTAAAAAAACAACATTATTTCAACTAAATTAAATTAGCATCAAACAAAACGTCTGTTAAAAAGTCAAAATCTGGATTCTCTCAAATCTAATTAAAGCTGAAATGTTTTGTCAACACCAATTGATAAAGAAGAAAAAATATCTATTGTAAGCAACACAACTGACTCTGAACACACCATCAGGTTTAAGGTGAAAAACTGGCATGAAAACAGCAAACGAGGGGTACAAACTTCAGAGGAGCCCACAAACGATTTCACAGACCATAAGCCTTCCAATGTCTAAGGTATTCCACCATCGAAACCCAGTGACGAGAATCAGGAATGGATTGGATTTCACATTCCTCTGAACTCTCAACATGGACAGGCAAACAGGCTCATCTCTTTGGTTTTCGACCTAAATTCAGATGATTAAGACATGAATGGCATGGCCTTTATACCATCAGAATGGTGACATCACTAGCTGAGCTCTTCAGCGTAATTTGCTGATCATGCAATATCAATTGGTCCAAAAAATGGCAGTGCTGGTTAAAACAAAGACAGAGTTGAAAAAGACAAAAATTAACAATAAGCAAGGAAACATTAACAAAAGCTAAATCTGCATGTGAATATGAAGAGCAGTGGTGTTGGTTTAAAGGTATATTGAAAACAATTCAGAACAAGTTCAACTGGAATGTACAAGTTTTATGAAATTTAAGACAGCCGAATGAACGAGAAGTTGAGAAATAAACTAAAGAAGCAACAGCAGGTAACTAGTGGATACAAGACAACTTCTTATCATTTCAGGACAAGCTTGTGCCGGACACTGGAGCTCCAATAGAAGAAGATAAAAAAATGTCTGAGCATTTCAAAATGTGCTCAGAGAGTATCAGGCCAACTCTTTGTGTCCTTTTACACCTTCAGACATTTAACAAAGTCTTTGAAAGTTTTTAATTTCAGATGATGTGGTGATACAGCTTTGCTGCTTTTAACATTCTGCTTCTTTGACGTATCAGACAGACTTGATGATTTATTAGATTAGATTATACTTTACTTGTCCCCATGGGGAAAATAAAATTTTACACAAACAAATAAATAAAATAAATATGATAAAAACAAACAACAACTCCCCCATAATCACACATAAGAACATCTGTCTTGGATTACAAAGAGCTGCTGCTGTCAATACTGTCTTGTATGTGGCACTAAGATGAGCTCAGAACGGCTTGGATTGTCTCACTGGTTTTATTTTTTTTTTTTGAAGTTTTATTAATTTTATTGCAATCCATACAAATCAATACATTTTTTACAAAAAGAAAAATTGAGTTAAGGACAAATCGATCCCCACCCCTGCATGAAATTTAGGGCTTGTAAACATACCTAAATTAATAAATTTGATAAGCCAATAGAGACGAATGCAGAAGAGAAAGAAATACGGAAATAATTGCGTCCTCTGTGCTTTAAGAACTTATTTTAAAATATTACAAATTAGATCCTGCCATGTTTTGAAAAAAGTCTGTACAGATCCTCTAACTGAGTATTTGATTTTTTCCAATTTCAAATAGTATAACACATCAGTTTTCCCACTGACTTAAAAGAGGAGAGTTTGGGTTCTTCCAGTTTATCAGAATAAGTCTGCGTGCCAAAAGTGTAGTGAATGCAATCACAATTTGTTTGTCCTTCTCCACCATAAACCCCTATGGAAGAACCACAAACACAGCTGTTAATGGGTTAGGAGGGATTGTGAGTCCAAGGCTGTCTGAGAGGTAATTAAAATTTTGGTCCAGAATGATGTTAATTTGGTGCAGGCTCAGAACATGTGACCCAGTGAGGCTGGGACTTGGTTGCAACGTTCGCAGGTTGGATCTCGCCCTGGAAACAGTTTGGAGAGTTTTAGTCAAGACAGATGTGCTTGATATATTATTTTAAGTTGTATAATTGTATGCTTTGTGCATATGGAGCTCGAGTGAATTCTCTGCATTGCTACTTTCCACTCCTTTTCTGATATATTAATTGAGAGATCTTTTTCCCAGTGTCCTCTTGGATCTTTGAAAGGGAGCGATTGTAAAATGATTTTATATATTGCAGAGATGGTGTCTGAGTCCCTGACATTTAGCAATATTTTTTCCAGCATGGATGAGGGTGAAAGATGAGGAAAATCGGAAGGTTCTGTTTAACAAAGTTCCTGATTTGAAGATAGTGAAAGAAATGTGTAGCTGGAATGTTAAATTTGGAATGTAATTGTTCATAGGATGCAAAGACGTCGTCTATATAAAGATCTCTAAGCAAGTTAATTCCAGATTTTTTCCAGATATTAAAAACTGCACATGTTCAAGGTGTTGCAGGTTTCTATTTAAAGTCATTAATATTTGCATATAGCAGTGGCTATGAAATAAACAGGCCTTCTTTGAAGGCAGCATAATTAAGAATGATTCATAATCCAAATCATATTATGTGATATCATCTACTGTTAAATTCTACTCCGTACTTCTAATATTTTTATTTTTATACTGTATTGAAGATTTGTTCTGATCTGTGTATTGTACTGTATTGTATTGTATTGACCCCCTTCTTTTTGATACACGCTGCACGTCCAACCTACCTGGAAAGGGGTTTCTCCTTGAACTGCCTTTCCCGAGGTTTCTTCCATTTTTTCCAACAAGGGTTTTTTTGGGGGAGTTTTTTCTTGTCTTCTTAGAGAGTCAAGGCTGGGGGGCTGTCAGGAGGCAGGGCCTGTTAAAGTCCATTGCGGCACTTCTTGTGTGATTTTGGGCTATACAAAAAATAAATTGTATTGTATTGTATTGCATCAGAAAGTCGATGGTACAGAGTGAATCATTTCTGTTGCTGAGTGATGCAGGATGATGTCACTTACTTTCCTGGGCAGTGACATGGATAAATTCAGTCCACAATTCAACGCCTGGATCATACGTTTAGCTTTAATTATATTGTGCTCCCTTTGTCATCAAAGCACATTCATAAAATTCTCCAGTCCTCCTCCTGCTTTATCCACTCAGTCTGATGAAACTCATCCAGCATTAACACAGCATCTGAAATAAGAGGTGTAAGCTGTTTCTCCACAGCCCCCAAATAGCACAGTACCTGAGCTCGCTATCAATTGACATGTGAGATATATTAGTTAGGTTAGGGTTACGTTAGGTTTAAATTTAGGTTTATTACTTTTACTTATTCAACAGAATGTATCGAAAACAAAATAATCACATGATACCCTAATGCAAAAAAACAGCGTTTTCTCTGAATGGAAAACCTGTGCAGTGTTGATGACCTCTCCTTTGCGGTTTGTGGTTTGATTGAAGTTTCTTCTTGTCCTTCTTGCAAGTCAAACAAAATCTGAATTGAATTGTCTTTCCTCCCCAGTTGTCCTCATCCCCACCCTGTAGTCTTGTCCCACCCCACCTGATGTGCTATATATGGAGGTGATGCTGTTGATCACAACAGACATCTCAGTGTCAGCCCCACCATGAAACTCGCCGCCTTGCTGGTTCTGCTGTGCCTGTGCTCTCTGCCAATGGCTGTGTGTTTGATTTTTGACATTTGAACTGAAATGTGTTTACAAAAACTTTTTCTTTTCTATTTCTTACTTTATGCTTCTAAATGTCTTGTCAGAAGCTCATGTGAAATCTATTTTACAGTTACTAAAGCCACATTATACATTTGTTCCTACTTTTCAGAATTGTGTCTCGGGGGAGGAACCATCCACTGCCTTAAAAGCTAAAGCATTTTCCTCGATCCCTGTGTGAGTAGAATGGAGAATGTCCTGCTCTAGAATTTTGTCAGTTCTTTCTCTGATCGCTCTGGTTTGTGAGAGACTCATCACAATTATTTCACTTGTCATTTCTTATTTAAATTTAATTAGAGATAAACTCCTATAATTAACTAAAAACTTTTCCTCCCTTGAAACTAAGACAGTAGAGAATGTTTATACTTTGCATGTCTTTGTTGCCACAAGGATACATGTGATATACATTTTGTCAGCAGCAATTTTACACAAACAGTCAAGTCTTTGATTGTGCGCCTCCAGATGTTGTCTGTGTGTCCTGTGCGTCTTTGCACATCAAATGTTCAGGCATTAGACAACAAAAGATGGACGTGTTCACAGAGGAGCGTAGTGCAGTGCCGTACACACAATGGCACACACAACGGGGGCACATCCTCTGTCCTCGACTGTGTCCGCAGAGCTCCGTGTCCATTCAGTTTTGGAGGAAAAATCTTCTTAATCCACCACAGTTGTAGGCCCAGTGCAGGAAAATCCAGATCTAGAAGTGAGTTGTGGTCAAGACAGGAAAATAACCAGCCATTCACTGACTCACAAACACTGAGCAACAAGCTCTTCCCTCCATGTTACATGAATATCGGCTAAGAATACTAAAGTCTTTTCTGAATGGTGGAACTCAAAGAGTCTGTTGTAGGCATTTACTGGAGCTAGCGAGTGATAAATTCATGGATAAAGTTTATGAAGACATGAAACACTTAACACAAACACGGTGTGATTATAAAATGATGTTGTAGTGAATAGTAAAGCACAGACTCTGAAAGGTGGAGTGAATGATCGGATTTCATTATGAATTCTCTTTTAAACTTTATGTGCCTTGTTATCCTGAATTCAGCAGCTGCCCTTTCAATCTCTCGGCCTGTGTCTGATTTTAGAGATGTCTGATGTTTAAAATGACCCTAATCATGTCAAATCAGGGCAGCACGGTGGAGCAGTGGTAGTGCTGCTGCCTCGCAGTAAGGAGACCTGGGTTTGCTTCCCTGGTCCTCCCTGTGTGGAGTTTGCATGTTCTCCCCTTGTCTGCGTGGGTTTCCTTTGGGTGCTCCGGTTTCCTCTCACATTCCAAAGACATGCAGGTTAGGTGCATTGGCGATTCTAAATTGTCCCTAGTGTGTGCTGGGTGTGTGGGTGTATGTGCCCTGTGGTGGGCTGGCATCCTGCCCAGGGTTTGTTTCGTGCCTTGTGCCCTTTGTTGGCTTGGATTGGCTCTAGCAGACCCCCGTGACCCTGTAGTTAGAATATAGTGGGTTAGATAATGGATGCGTGGATGGATATTAGAACAATCTAAACGAGAACAGGCCATTCAGCCCAACAAAGCTCGCCAGTCCTATCCACTTGTTTCCTCCAAGAAAACATCAAGTCGAGTTTTGAAAGTCCCTAACGTCTTGCTGTCTACCACACTACTTGGTAACTTATTCCAAGTGTCTATCGTTCTTTGAGTAAAGATAAACTTCCTAATGTTTGTGCGAAATTAACCCTTAACAAGTTTCCAACTGTGTCCCTGTGTTCTTGATGAGCTCATTTTAAAATACAAGTCTTGATCCACTGTACTAATTCCTTTCATAATTTTAAACACTTCAATCATGTCACCTCTTAATATTCTTTTGCTTAAACAGTAAAGGCTCAGCTCTTTTAATCTTTCCTCATAATTCAACCTCTGTAGACCTGGAATCAGCCCAGTCGCTCTTCTCTGGACATTTCCTAGTGCTGCTATGTCCTTTTTGTAGCCTGGAGACCAAAACTGCACACAGTACTCAAGATGAGGCCTCACCAGTGCATTATAAAGGTTGAGCATAACCTCCTTGGACTTGTACTCCACAGATCGTGCTATATAACCTAACATTCTGTTAGCCTTCTTAATGGCTTCTGAACACTGTTTGGAAGTTGATAGCTTGGAGTCCACTATGACTCCTAAATCCTTCTCATAAGGTGTACTCTCGATTTTCGACCGCCCATTGTGTATTCAAACCTAATATTTTTACTTCCTATGTGTAATACTTTACATTTACTGACATTAAATTTCATCTGCCACAAATCTGCCCAAGCCTGTATGCTATCCAAGTCCTTCTGTAATGATATAACGGATTCCAAATTATCTGCTAATCCACCTATCTTGGTATCATCTGCAAACTTAACCAGCTTGTTACTTATATTCCTATCTAAATCATTTATATATATTAAAAATAGCAGCGGCCCTAGCACTGACCCCTGTGGAACACCACTCTTAACATCGCCAGTTCTGATGAGGTTCCTCGCACCATCACCCTCTGCTTCCTGTGTCTGAGCCAATTCTGCACCCATCTAAAAACATCACCCTGAATTCCCACTTCTTTTAACTTGATGCCCAACCTCTCATGTGGCACCTTATCAAATGCTTTCTGAAAGTCCAGATAAATAATATCATAAGCTCCACTTTGATCGTATCCTTTTGTTGCCTCCTCATAGAATTCCAACATGTTAGTAAAACACGACCTCCCTCTTCTGAACCCATGCTGACTGTTCAGAATAACTCCTGTCCTTGTCATGTGTTGCTCAATCTTATCCTTAATAATTCCTTCCATTAATTTTCCTGTGATGCTTGTTAAGCTTACTGGCCTATAGTTGCTTGGATCTGCCCTGTCACCCTTTTTATATAATGGGATGATATTTGCCATTTTCCAGTCCTTTGGAATCTCTCCAGTGCACAGTGACTTCCTAAAAATATGTGTCAAGGGTTTATATATGTACTCACTAGCCTCCTTAAGAACACGAGGATAAATATTATCTGGGCCTGGTGATTTGTTTGATTTCATCTTATTTAATCTGAGCAGCACTTCTCCCTCTACAATTTCCAAATCCCTCAGTACCTCCTTAGTAGTTGTTTACCTCTGGCAGGTTATCCACTTGCTCACTTGTAAACACCTCAGAAAAATGTAAGTTTAGGGCATCTGCTATTTCATTGTCTGTATCTTTTAATTCCCTTTACTATTCCTGATGAACTTGACCTCCTCCTTAACTGTTCTTTTACTACTAAAATACTGAAAGAATCTCTTGGGGTCTTCTTCGCCTTATCTGCTATATTCCTCTCCAACTGTCTTTTAGCCTCTCTGATATCCTTCTTAATGGTTGCCCTCATTTTCTCATACGCTACGGTTCTCTTTGCAGTCATTAGTCTTATATGCCTTATACAGCAGTTTTTCCTTTGCAACTTCTTTTTAAATCTTTATTAATCCATCGTGGAGTTTTTTAGTTTCCTATTACTTCCAAATTTAGGTATGTATCTGTCCTGCATTACATGTAAAACATTTTAAACCTGTTCCACTGCTCCTCGACTGTCTCCACATTTAAAAGCTTATCCCAGTCTATCCTACTTAGACTTTGTCGCATCTGCTCAAAATTAGCCCTACTAAAGTTCAACTTAACAATTTTAGTCTTTGCATCTGTACTCTTACAAAATACTGAGAATTGTATTACATTATGGTCACTTGACCCTAGTGGTTCAATCACCTCTACACCCTCAATTCTATCCTGATTATTACAGAATACTAAATCCAGATAGGCTTCACCCCTTGTTGGTGCTTTAACATGCTGTGTTAAAAACAGTCGCTGATTACTTCTAAAACTCCTGCTCTTGTGCTCCTCCATCTGTAAGGTTATCCCAGTTAATATTTGGATAATTAAAGTCCCCATGACTATAATATCCCCTGTAAACTTGCCTTTTGATATTACTAAAAGATGTGTGTTGAAATTACTGTCTGAATTGGGTGGTCTATAACACACTCCTAAAATGAGAGTTTTCCCTAATATTTTCCAGGCAAGCCACATGTCCTCACTAAGATGGGGCTCATCATCCAACTGAAGATGACTTACATTTAATTCCTGTTTGGCATAAACAGCAACCCCACCTCCTTTTCTGTTCTGTCTATCCTTCCTAAAAAATGTGTATCCCTCTATGTTACACTCATCCCCATCTTTGTTATTTAGCCAGGTTTCCGTTATTGCTATAATATCATAATTGTGCTCTGCTACATACAACTCCAACTCACTTACCTTATTTTTGATACTTCTAGCATTAAGGCAAGCTATTTTTAATGTGTTAATCCTTCTATCTTTACGTGTTTGCTTAAAATTTACATTACTATGCATTTTATTTCTACACCATTGTTTGTTCTTCCATGTATAGATCTAAATCTGGCCTGTCCTAAACTCCCTGCCCCCATTCCCTAGTTTAAACAATCCTCGACTAGCCTACACATACGCCTCCCCAATACATTGGTGCCCCTCCGGTTCAGATGTAACCCGTCACGGCGGAACAGGTCCCATCTGTTCCAAAAGGAGTCCCAATGCCCCATAAACCTATACCCTTCTACCCTGCACCAAGATTTGAGCCACGCGTTAAGCCTTCTAATCTCCTCAATCTTACCTGGACTGGCGCGTGGCACAGGCAGAACTTCGGAGAAGACTACCTTGTCAGTTCTGCTCCTCAGCTTGGTACCTAACTCTTTGAATTTGGATCGCAGAACTGACAGACTACCCTTATGTATGTCATTTGTTCCAACGTGGACAATGACAACTGGATCCACCCCGCTCTGGCCAAGAGCCTACCCACCCTTCCAGGAGGTCTCCCACCTGTGCTCCCGGAAGGCAACACACCGCAGACTCTCTCTCTCTGGAGCACACCTGCGCTTCAATCCCCCTAATGATTGAGTCCCCAACTATCACTACCTCTCTCTTTTTGGGAACTGGTTTTGAGGTGGCCCGTTGGGGCTCCTCAACCCTGCCTACCACCTCAGAATTATCAGAGTCACCGTCCAGCTCCGCCAGGACATGATAACGGTTAGACACTTCTAATTCTGGGGTTGATGCCCCCGGACAGTGTGCACCCTTTACCTTACGCCTTGCGACCGTGACCCACCTATTCCTACCTGTCTGGTCTGGAATCTCCTCCCGCCACCTTAGGGGTGCACACTATCTCTAAAGGACACCTGGGCCAAGTCCGCCAATTCTCTATTACAACGCAGGTCAGCCAACTCCTCCTCCAGTTCAGCGACCCTGAGCTCGAGGTGCTGGATCAGCTGGCATCTCTTGCAGATGTAGCCCTCATAGACAACTGGCTCTTCCAAACCATCATCTAAAAGTCCAACATCCAACAGGACTTGCATTGCACTGGCCTCATTATTAAAATTTGATTTGGGATTACTAAGCTGCCTTAACTTAAAATTAAATTTCTTCTTCTTTCAGCTGCTCCTTAACTTAAATGGTAACACTAAGATCTGCTACAGATATTTTACACCTTTTCCCCTTAAGCTCCTGTACTGTTCTCCCTCTCAGCTGCCTGCTTTTGCCTTTCTATGAGGTTAACTTTACTTTTCTCTGTCTCTTCTAACTTTGCGCTCTTCTTACTTATAAGCTCTTCACTCGCACTGTTTGTATTCCCCCGTATTAATGAACCAATACGCTGTCGCCCACTTAACTGTTCTGCCTCTGGACGCTAAGGACTGTTTAATCTAAAATAAACAAATAAATAAAACTTTACTACCTTATTTGCTCCTACTGCTCCTTGTGCCTGATCGGTGTCTTAACGCAGGCCGCTTACCTCGCACTACTGAGTTTCCACCTTTTACTGCTTTGAAGTCAGCGGCCTTTTTTCTTTCCTTTAAACTAAGGAATCGCTGTTACGACGCGGTTATTTATTTACAAATGCCGATATCAGTTACAAATAAAGTTAATTTTTCTGTCATGTATAAATAGTACAAGGAAATTATTATTCAATGCAGTATAAGTACAAATAATTAAATAGTAAAAAATATATACACCATATATTTATACAGTTTTTGTTCTTATGATTGACTACTTAACAACTTTACAGCCTCATGATTGAAACTGTCCCTGAATCTCCCAGTTCAGCTCAAATCAATTCAGTTGATTTTTGTTTTGCGCTCTTCACTGGTGCAGGCACAGAGCGTTGTGACAAATTCACAGATAAAATGCAAATCTGAAACTTTACAAGTGACTCACTAGATAAGGTGTGCGAGTGCCAAAGGCTCTGAAGGGATGAGCAGGAAAAGCAGCTGTGCAGGATGGCCGAGGTCTTTAATGATCCTGTTTGACTTTCAAAGACAGCAAGTGTTGTGTACGTCCTGATATAAGGCAGCTCTACTGGCAGCCATTGATGGTCTGTGCCATCTTCAGTGCCCTCTGCAGGGTTTTACACTCTTGAGCTGTGCAGTTGTCATGTCAGGATGTGGTGCAGCCATTGAGCGTTGACTCCACTGGACACCTGTAAAAGTTCAGGAGAGCAGATGGAGAAAAATAAGATCTTGTCAGACATCTGAGGAAGAAGAGGCAATGATGAGCCTTCTGGACAAGGGATGAAATGTATTATGCCCACCTCAGTTTGTCAGTGATGGTCACTCTGAGAAATTTAAAGGTGCTCACCCTCTCCACAACATCCTGTCCGATGTCAAAGTCAGTGTGGCCTTCTTTCTTCTTCCTGAAGTCTCTGCCCTGCTCCTGGTTTACTACCATTTAGTGTGAGATTATTGACCTGATACTATTGAGTCAGCAGGTAGACCTCCTCTTATCATTGATGGTGATCTGACTAAAATGGTGGAGTAACCAGGAAATTTCATCAACTTTAAACATAGCAGGGGCCTCAGCACACCACACCATGGAGGGCAAATGTTAAAAGTCAATATGGAGGATGTCAAGCTGCTAATCTCATATGCTGAGGCCTGTTGGTTAGGAAGTCCAAACCCTAATTGCAGTGTCACGGAGTCCAAAACTGAGGAGACATGTTTTGCTTGTCCAAAAATATTAAGTGCTGAGCCGTGGTCTGTAAACAGGACTTTGACTTTGCAGTTTGTTTTATCCACATGTGCCAGGATGGTATGAAGTGCAAGGGATTTGGCAAATGATATGGCATTTACTATGGAGGCAGTGTGATGACAAGCCAACAGGGGTTGGTCAAGATAACTTGGCATATTCTAATGTGTCCCAGCAACAGTCTTTTAGAGCATTTCATTACAACTAGAGTGAGTGCCACCAGTGTGGAGTCATACTGAATATCTAATTTTTTTTTCTTGGCCACGGGATTAATCGTTTGCCTTTTGAAGCAGACAGGGACCACAGATTTTCTCAGGAACTCAGAAAACAATGCTAGATGACAGCTTTGGGCAGAGACAATTAGCTGGATTTGGTCCGAGGGCACTAAGTGGTGATCTTGGGTTTATCAAGCATTCAGTTGCCAGCCCCCTTTATGTCGCTCTATTTAGTGAAGTTTCCTTTTCATATTAAAATGTCACAAATGACCATCGGCATTTGATTTCTGATATGTGGCCACTGTCCTGATTTGTCCTGATGTCCGGTCACCTTTGTACAAACCCTGCTTGGTGTCTCCAGTGCACTTTAATGACTTCTGACTGTGAACATTCCAGGAGCTGACTGAACACTTTAAGATGTCTTCCACTTTGTTTTCTCTTATCGTAGCCCTGGTGGTCTCTTACAAGTAGTGATTTTCGTGCAATTAAAGTCATTTCTACCTCACTCTCTTATACCTCCCCTAGTTATTATCTCTTTTATGTTATTTCTTTTCATTAAATGTCTACAAAGCTCCATAGTAGTGGTCTCGGGTAGAAGGGTCTTAAGCTTTAAATGGTTATCTGTGCTTTGGCTTTGGTGGGTGTTGAGATGTTCAATCCAAGATGTTCATTTTGTCAAAAGTGAATTTCTCTTGTTATTTGTGTTGGTATTTGTACTGAGAAGAAATTGATAATAAAAAGGGACCTTCTGCTGTGGGCTTGCGTCCTGACCAGGGTTTGTTTCCTGCCTTGCACCCTGTGTTGGCTGGGATTGGCTCCAGCAGACCCCTGTGACCCTGTAGTTAGGATATAGCGGGTTGAAAATGGATGGATGGAAAAGAGACCTTTGATATTTTTCAGTTGCTCTCTTTAAACCTTTAGACACACAGGATGAGAATTAGAGAGCAGATGAGCAGCTGAAGTCTATGAAATGTGTGTGTGTGTGTGTGTGTGTGTGGTGACCCACAGTGTTCAGTTCACTCATAGAGACCCACTGAGCCTCCATCCTGAAACAGACACAGCAGGCCAGTCAGTGAGATGTGAATGAAGGAGGCTTTAATGGCAACCTGCTGTTTAAATGAGCTTCACTCACAAAGGTACACTTGGCCATAGGAGGCAGGACTCTAGGGTGGTCAAAACTCACTTTATTTATTTATTTATTTAAGTATAAGGTCCTGACCTGCATAATGTGCTGCATTACGAGATGAGAGCAAAATTTCACTGTTTACTGTGTCAGCTGTCCTACAACTAGAAAGCATCTCATCCATGAAGGTTGGAAAAAGAAAGGGATGGAAATCCTGACTTGTTATCTTCATTTCATCCTCACAGTCAGAATGCAGGAAGTGGATCTGAAGGAGGATTTGAAGGAGGATCAGGATTTTGAGGAGGAGGACGTTGAAGATGATTTTTCTGGTCCTCAATAAGTCGGTAAGCATGTTTGGCCTACAGAGGTAAATGTTTGACTGGATGGAGGGCTGACTGACTTGTTTCCAGGCCTACAAACATTTGTGGATCCCACAGGTGTGTCATGTGTTCAAGGAGTGAAAATGTCCCATTCTTGAAAACTTGTTCTTACTATTTACCTCCTGTTATTATAATTTTATTAAAGTTCTGTTTAAAGTTAGTATGATAAAAAGGGGTCTTTTTTAAAGGACAGGTTTCTTACTCCTCCACTTGTGTTTTATTCCTTCACCCACTCTTTGATGGCACACTGCAGCAGGGCCTTCTCTCTCGTCTCTTTCTATTAATTCACAATGTCACTAAACTCATGTCAGATTCTCTAAAGTCTCCTATAAAATGTGAAGGACTTTGATCTTTTTCTATTATTTTTTTAATTGTCTGTTTCTCTTTTAGCCCAAAAGGACCCTCCCAAACCAATCATTTTCAAAAATGAAGAGTTAAAAGAATGTCTACTAAGGAAAATAAACACAAGTGCAAGCAAAATAAAAACCAGCCTGCCTCTTTGTCTTCTTGTGTGACTCTCACTCTCTGATTATCTACTTGATTTATTTTTTCTTCTCATGAATGTCTTTGTTACTCTTTTACACCCTGAGGTCATTTTCAGTAATTTCCTCCTGACTGGAGAACACCATAATAAAGCCTTATTATCCAATATTTAAAGGAAGGACGGTGAGTTTTCACTAAAACTTCACAGATTACTTCTCAGATGTGATAGAATTTGTGTTTGTGTCAAATTTAAACTTTCCTTTACTGAAACACTGATGGCAAAATACAAAAAAAACCCTTAGACAGACCCTGTGATTTTTCTGTATTTTATGTTATAAAATGCAGTATATTTCAAATTTAAGCAATGACAGATCAGATTTGTCACCTCCGCTGTGTTCCCAGACATGTCAACTGTACCTGTGAAAAGCTTCATGCTGATAACACAAAGAACTAAAACGTTACAGCATTTGGCACCACGGGCAGCCCTCTCACATTCAGAACCTTTTCAGGGAGGGATGCCCTCAATATAAATGTAAATAATTTTATATATATATATATATCCATCCATCCATTTTCTAACCCGCTGAAACTGAATACAGGGTCACGGGGGTCTGCTGGAGCCAATCCCAGCCAACACAGGGCACAAGGCAGGAACCAATCCTGGGCAGGGTGCCAACCCACCACAGGACACACACAAGCACACCCACACACCAAGCACACACTAGGGCCAATTTAGAATCGCCAATCCACCTAACCTGCATGTCTTTGGATTGTGGGAGGAAACCGAGCCCGGAGGAAACCCATGCAGACACGGGAGAACATGCAAACTCCACGCAGGGAGGACCCGAAGCCCGGTCTCCTAACTGCGAGGCAGCAGCGCTACCACTGCCCCACCGCCGCCCTATATATATATATATATATAAAATAATGGAAAATATTAATATCAAATATAAATAATTTCTCATGTATATACACACACACTTACATGTATCATAGATACACAAACTGACACACAAAACAAATCTTCTATCCTTTGCATTGTTCATTTTCCAAACGTGGCCATGTCATATATCATTGGAAACGTCTCAGTCACAGATATCAAATGGTATAAAGCTTTCCAGGGCTCGACCCACTGAGCCACAGTAACCCACCTGGAAACAGCAGCTGTTTGATGCCAGTCTCCAGTTAGCACATGCTGTTTTAAGGTGAATATCTCACGAACACTGAATCACACAGTGATGTGCTTAGGCTCGTGTTATTCATCAGAATCTTCTGTAAATGTTGATATATAAGTTGTTTGTATTCACTGTTGCTTTATGAAGTTTTATACAACAACACACTAAAATTCCCTCTTGACTGGTGAGATGGACTTCTTTATATAAAGTCACGGCAGGCCTGTTGTTCAAACATGAGGCCTTATTTGGTGTCGAAGGAATCGCCTCAGTCTCCGCTATCCAATGTTGTGAGATTTGTGATGGTGTGACCCATTCAGCCAGTGCCATCCAGAATCACCAGGGGTTTCATAGCACATACGTATGTCAGGGCTCGTTTTGACCAGGAGTGTCTGCTGTAAGTGCTGACATGTTACTTGTATATTTTTACTGTTGTGTTGTGGAGTTATATGGAAGAGCACATTAAATTCACAAGCGTGATGTGACGATTGTTCCAGTTTTTAGCACGTGGTCACCCTATGCTCGGTTGTAGTGGAGGGTCAAGGCATCATTTGAAATCTACTGGTCGAGACCTTTGAGTGATGAAAGTCACTTCAGTATTTCTTGTGCAGTAAAATTTCTAGGCTGGTTTAATTTCTCTGGTTGTTGGTGTACGACACTTCATAACGTATGATTTCATACCAGATTAAGATGTCAGCTGTACCTACTCTAACAATGTGATCACTATGAGTGGGAAGTAGACACTCGTGGCTATCAAACGAGGTGTGTGGCGTAGTTCATCATATGATGCAGCAGAAGGTGTTTTGAAACATTTCTGGACCCTTTTCAGCCTGGTAGCAGGCCACTTTAAGAGGTTTGTTAGACTATCAAATACTACAGGCAGCTCTCAACAATTATTTCAGTTCACACTTTACTTGATTACTGCAAAGAAACAGGATTGGAGTAGTCGGCAAGATTCAAAAGCTGTTGATATCTGTGTCTAAATCCCTTCAGTTATATTTGTGTTTCCTTGTAAGACATTCCCTAACATGTGGTTGTTGAAGGACGTTCTTCACTGAGGCTTATCTGCTAACAGGGCTGATTTTAATGAAGAGGTAGTCATCATCAACACTCAGTCAAACAGAACAAAACCATCCTCTGCCTTTCACAGCCTCACATGACGATTGTCAGTTTATCGGTAAAGTTTGAGTACGTAAACTAAAAAGATCTCTCCTGGACTGCTGGACAAATCCTTTGAGGCCCTAATGTTAGACATCAAAATCAAATTATGTGTAATTATATTTTCAGGTACAGACCTTTTAGACCAAATCCCTTATTCATATTCAAGTTTATCAGTTATTTTAGGTTTAATGTTTTTATTTTGTCATATTCTTTACAAGAAAATGTGATTTACTTCTTTTACTCTCAGTTGTAACCACAATAAAATAGAACAGATTTTAAGTCAAACATTTCAGAAAAAGTTCATATTTAGAAAACAATTCAGAGCATTATGGTTAAATTCCAGAAGTCAACATTTCCAGAATTTGAGGCACAGATGGAAAACTCCCAAATAATAGCATGTTATGATTTAAGGCCTGCACACTTCAAACAAAGCCTGAATACCACGAGAAAGGCTCACGGCCTACAAAACCACTGAAAGGGAGAGGACACCATAAAACACCTGGCTCAATATAACAAAGACCTACATTCCTAAGTTAGATTTATTTTATTTTATAAATTACATGAACTGCGGTCGGTTGGCACCCTGCCCAGGATTGGTTCCTGCCTTTTGCCCTGTGCTGGCTGGGATTGGCTCCAGCAGACCCCCGTGACCCTGTATTCGGATTCAGCGGGTTAGAAAATGGATGAATGGATGGATGGAAATTACATGAAGTCAAAAAAGGTTCACAATTTTGGAAAGTATTGAGAAATTATTATTATTAATTAATTCTTATTATTAATTTACAACATGCTAAAACATATTCAAATACAATATACACTTCAGAATGGTGACCACTTTGGAAATGGAAAATGCAAAGGCAAAGGTCATAACAGCAAACCAGAAAACATCAAATCCCACCCTGAAAAGAGAGATCAACAACAGGAGCTTAAAGAGACGCCATGGGGGTCTCACACCACTGCACATGCCTGAGGCCTACTGGGGCCTGAAAATAGGCCTTGGGCAAGCAGCACAGCAGCAACATCTACTCTGACTAGCATAAGAAATAACAGAAATACAAATTAAATGAAGTTTCTAAGCAATTACAAAAATATTTAAAAGACTTAAATCACTTAAGAAAAACATTTACATTGAAAAATAGGACAAAACAATCAATAATGAAACAAAGCGCTAAAATAAAGGAAATCATGACTGAATAATCATTAGTAATACTGAGGCACAGCATAATTATTTATTTCATGTTTTTGTGTTTTATTACTTAATACATTTTTTATTATTTTTATTCAATTTATTTATTTATTTTTTTGACCACCAAACTCCTCAATATACCCAGGGTCGGGTGCTGATGGTTATCCTCCCTCTTGTACAGCTTTATGATATCTCTGGACATTTCATTTTTTTCTGCCAGCTTCCCATTTCTGGAGCCTGAAGCCAACAGGTAACATCTGGGACTGACTGAGCTGAGGTGAGCGTCTTCTAGGCAGGTCACTCATGGTATGGCCGGCTTGTTGGGGTTTTTTTGGAGGCATGTCACTCATTTTGCCTTTTAAAGACTCCACTTAATAACAACAGCGTTGTGTGCTTAGCACTGTCCTGCTCTCTTTGTTCACCTATGACTGTGTGAACAGAGACAGCTCTAACTCCATTATTACATTTGCTGATGACACCAACGTCACAGGTCTGATGACAACACAGCGTAGAAAAGAGGTCTGTCTGCTGACTCAGTGGTGTCAGGGTCACAATCTGACCAGTAATGTCAGTAGAGTCAAGCAAGGAGCTGCTCAGAGACTTCAGGAGGAAGAAGACGCTCCCATCTACCTCAGAGGGCATGTTATTGAAACATCATTTGAAGTTAATCTCTGAAATGTCTGAAATCTCTCACAAATGTCAAGAAAAAATCATCTCCAAAGCAACAACAAAAAATACTTGAGTTATTAAGCAATTTCAGTAACTCAAGACAGATTAATAAAGTACAAAATAAGTGAATTCAGATTGTAAGATGATATTAATCAGATGAGTTATGTGTTCACTAAACACACCAAAGGAGGCAAAGCTGAAACTTCTACCCTCCTAGATGTATTCTGGGTTTTTATTTTAAATTTCTCAACACAGCCCAAAAAAATGCAACCTATCATGTACTCGATAGTAAAGCCTGTGAATCCTATTTTGTCACCAATCATCAACATAAATAAAATTTTTCCACAAATCTATTGAGTCCAATTGTAAAATATGTCAGCTAAGAATGTAAAGTTGAAATAACCGATTTATGAATTCCTCAAAGCCAAAAACTTTAGTCTGTGAGGGAACCAAATTCTACTTGCCACATTGTTAATATAACAAATATAAACAGAATGGTGTTGTATCTTAATCTTCTGCAAAGTTCCACTGAACCCTCCAAATCAGCCATTAATCATCCTAATTATACAACTCGTCGTCCTCTCTGTTAACTTTCCACACCACAGATTGTGTTCTCTCTACTCCCAATATGACCACAGAATCCCCCCTCTGCACTGACCCCACTCCCTTTAACTTCACTTTCTGCTCTGCTGGTGTCTTCTGCTTCCTGCACTGCTGATGACTTGTAATCAATTCACCTCACTGCACACTTTCACGTGTGTGTCCTACACCGACCGGAGTTGTAACGGGTTGTGCCAGAATCGATAAAAACACTAACTGGGTTTACAATTAAATCCATCAACATCCCCCTAACTCGTTTCACCTCAAACCTCAAGCCACAAACTCTTAGTCTGCATGGCTAGAGTTTCATCCTATAAACCATCCTGATGCAGTGTGAGTTATGGTGGCCAGGCCAGTCATAGCAAGAATTTCAGTGTCTGGAATTCTGTTCTGCCACTTAACATGAAGGAACTTAAAAAAGACAGTTTTTGGGAATGGTTGAATCTCTTGGTACACCCTTCACATTTACAGGTGTAAAGAAAAGTGTGGAGCACTACAACCCTAAACACCATCAGCTTCATCGGTGGCCTTACGCCTCTTCTGCTTCAGATGTTACATGAAGTCTGCCCGAGGCTACACTTGCTTTAGTGGTCCTGGTGTTTACTACATCATCAATGCCAGTGCCCTGGGACTGTGTGCTGCCAAGGTACATGAACCTGTTCTCCAAACTGAGTCTTTGACTGCTGATTATAAGGTTTAGTTCAACTTATGGTGTTCCTGGTGCAGGCTGATGGTTTACTTCAGTCTTCTTTTTGTTGATGATAAGTCCAAAATCGGTCCATTCATCAGAAAACTTATCACCACTGCACTGCTTATCGGCCTTTGAACCAGCACTGAGACCACAGTTATGATCTGGAGAAATCCTCTCATGGTGTCTGTCCTAAACTTACTTTATTTTGTGAAGCCTTCTAAGGTTGATCAGTTTCCCATTTGTGGTAACTAATGTCAATGCCAAAATTACAGTCTTTAAAAGCATCAATCGTCATGGTGGAGAACATCAGTCTGAACAGCATCAGCACCGAGACACATTTCAGAGAGTGAAGGACTCCTGTGCCACCATTGTCATTAATGTTAACTTGTCAAATAATGAACTTGCCACACACCATGGTGATGAATTTTCTTTGACATCCATGCTTTGACATGATCTTCAAAAAAATCTTTCTTTATCAGTGTGATGTGCCAGTTTGTCGGGTTTCATAATCATTAATTCGTATTGCTTTATTCAAAAGAGACGGTTTTAAGAATAAAGCAAAACGTTTATAAATGATCCTGCAGTTGTCCAGTAGATGGCAGTGTTTAACTGATTTGCATCTTTCATTATTATTATTTTTTTAACAATGAACTCCTTTTATTTATTAATGCAAATGTACATTCCATGATAAGACAAAGACTGTGTCTTCATGGCCATGTCCTGATCAGATGTGACAATAAAGACTACAGAAAGGAGTTGAGTAAGTCGAGTTATCTTCACCCAGTTGGTTTTGTGACTGGCATCCTCTGGACCCACTCGGCCAGTCTGTTTCACGGTGTTTATTTATTTTATTATATTTTAGGATGCTCACTTTTCGATTTGACCGTATATTTATGTTGTGTGGGTGGTGGCATGGCGAATCGCTGTTGATAAGTTTATATCGATGTGCTGTCGTCCCAGAGTTCCACAAGGTCTGGCTTGGACATATTCTGCCAGTATGTTGAATCGTTGGTAATATGTCAGCATCCTGTGGAGTTCAGTGCGACACAACAAATCATGCTCGTTAATGCATGCTTTGGTGTTTGTATATTTACACGCCATTTCCACCTCTCCAGTCGGTCACGGGCACACTGGCGCCGCTCCCGCCAGCAACGTCATTTAGCCTACGAAATGCCTTTCCAGTGTGTGCGTGTCATTGGTGATTTAACGGGCTGCTCTGGTGGTAAATTATGGGCTGTCGAAAAAGGGTGTTTTTCAGAAGGTTTTAGTTTCTTTTCAACCAGTTTTGTTTACGTACTGTATTTTATTAGCAGTAAAAGGAATTCTTAAACAACATCTCATCATCAAGGAAGACTCATGTCAAGTGTGATATAAGTGAAATCAAATAGTGATGTTGATAATAACAACAACAACAATAATAATAATATTAATAATAATAATAATAATCTTCTTTTGGCTGCTCCAGTTAAGGGTCCCCACAGCGGATCATTGTTTCCATATCTACCTGTCACACCCATCACCTGCATGTCTCTCTCACCACATTCTGAACCTTCTCTTAAGCCTTCCTCTTTTCCTCTTCCCTGGCACCTCCATTCTTAGCATCTTTATCACAAAAATTCAAACCATCTCACTCGGTGTCTGTCTGTGTCCGGGCTGTTTAATCACACTGTACAACTCTTACGCACTTCTCTGTCACTCCGACTTCCTCATACAATACCACAACTCCTCTCAGTCACCCTGTCATATGCTTTCTCCAGGTCCACAAAGACGCAATGCAACCCTTCTGGCCTTCTCTCTACTCTCCATTAACACCCTCAGAGCAAACAACACATCTGTGGTACTCTTTCTTGGCATGAAACCACACTGCTACTCACTAATCATCACCTCCCTTCTTAACTGAGCTTCCACTACTCTTTCCCATAACGTCATGCTGTTGGTCATTAATTTTATCCCCTTGTAGTTATTACTGTCCTGCACATCCTCCTTATTCTTAAATATCGCACCAGTACACTTGCTCCACTCCTCAGGCATCCCATCACTTTCCAAGATTCTTTTAAACAATCTGGTTAAGAACTCCACTGCCATCTCTCCTAAACACCTCAATGCTTCCACAGGTATGTCATCTGGACCAACGGCCTTTCCATTCTTCATCCTATTCATCGCTGTCCTTACATCCTCCTTGCTAATCCGGTGCACTTCCTTATTCACTATCGCCACATCATTAAACATTCTCTTTTCTCATTCCTTCATTCATCATCCTATTGAAGTAATCTTTTCATTGTTAAGAATTTTGATTAGGGATCAATGAGCTTCATTATTAGTTTTGTGCTCTTAGTTTTGAAAGGTTTAGGCCTGAAACAACTTTAAAAGGACACCATTAATTTTGTTAGAGAGGCCTCTTGCCTTCCTGTCCTTCTTACTTGCTTTGCTTTGAGTTTCTGCGAAGTGAGCTGTGAGACGAGGTCATCATGTGCTCTCTGAGGAGGCAATCAGGCAAACTTTGTTTTGAAAAATATAGGAGCCGAGCTTTTTAAGATAAAACAAACTGCATGTAAGGTCTTTGGCTGTGTGAGTAAAGGGTAAGCTCTTAAGCTAGCATATAAAATATATAAGCAAATAAATGGCATTTGGAGCATTAGAGCTCATTGATACCTTAGTTAGGCAATAAAATTAAACACAATGTATTATGATATTAGTTAGTATTGAACACTATAGGGAACTTAGATTTGATTATTGAAAGCTAGGGGACTTTTTCCTTAATGTGTGCGTGGCGTAAGCAGTAGCCTGGCCTCTGTCAGACCACCGGGTAGCTGTGGGCCATGACTTAACAGTGCTGCTGTCTGTGTTCATGGGCTTGCTATATTAGTATGCACATATATATTTTACAGTAGCATTTAAGTTTATAGGGCGGCACGGTGGCGCAGTGGTAGCGCTGCTGCCTCGCAGTTAGGAGACCCGGTTCGCTTCCCCGGGTCCTCCCTGCGTGGAGTTTGCATGTTCTCCCCGTGTCTGCGTGGGTTTCCTCCCACAATCCAAAGACATGCAGGTTAGGTGGATTGGCGATTCTAAATTGGCCTGTGGGTGTGTTTGTGTGTGTCCTGTGGTGGGTTGGCACCCTGCCCAGGATTGGTTCCTGCCTTGTGCCCTGGGATTGGCTCCAGCAGACCCCCGTGACCCTGTATTTGGATTCAGCGGGTTAGAAAATGGATGGATGGATTTAAGTTTATATGGCAATACCTCTTTATATAGCTTAGTGATAATAATAATAAGATAAAGTAGCATATATAAGTGAGCTTAAAGAAGCAATTTTTAAAGTCTTTTTTCTTTTCTCTCAAGCATGAAGTACTGCGTCATGTTAAGGTTGTTTACAGCGTAGCCCTTATCAGAGAAGCTGCACGCTACCGCTCACTGGCACAGTCGCCTATTATGTTACCCTTAGCCTTACAGGACGCTAGTGCAACAAGTAATCATTTATTGAATTGTTAATTAGGCAGTCCAGATAGTTTTCATCTATGGGTCCCCCTGATCTCAATTTAATTGTTTCTCAACATAATTGTTAAGTTGGGAGTTGATTAACAACTGAAAGGCATCGAACTTAACAGCCCAGGATTAGCCGCCAGAATAAAGGAAGGGGTAAAAGGTGATGCTTATTGCCGGATGGCAAATATGTCCTGCCATTAAAATATTGTTATGGAAAGAAGACTGTTATGGGGATGTCTTCAGGGTCAAGAATATTGTTTTGAGAAGGTCTAGGACACCAGGGGCCTCATGTATAACGCCGTACGTAGAACTCGACTATAACATGGCGTAAGTAAAAAGTAAATGTGCTTACGCACAGAAAAATCCAGATGCAGGAATCTGCGTACTCCAACTTCCACGTTCTTCTGTTACATAAATCCCATTAGCGTGAAAACTAACGCCGTGCACGCCAGATTTTGTAACGCCCCAAATCCTCCCAGAATTACGCCTATTTGAATATGCAAATCAATATAAATCTCCCTTAAGCGCAGCCTTCTGTGAAAAGACAATGGGAAAAGCACGGGGGGAAACATAAGAATTTCAGCGAATACCAAGTGGAGGCAAAGGAAAACATACTATTTGTTCAAATAAACGTGGTATAATCAACAAAAGGAAGTTGATCGAGTGACATAGCGTGTTGGAGAAACTTGAAAGCTCACATCCACAAAATCGCACAGTGCCGGAAATAAAAAGAAATCACATATCAAAGTTGCGTGAAAAGAAGAGTTGTAAGCCTGAGTGTCATATGAAAGCTTATTAGGGTACAGAGAAAAAGGCACATGGTGGGGAAAAAGCACAAATGTCAACTTCAATCTCGAATTTTCCACTTTAATCACGTAGTTTATTTTGTCATTTAGTAGAACATTATAAACTTCATCTTAAAATCGTTTAATTAATCAGTTTCTCAAAATTACATCGTAATTAAAGTAGCACGTTAAATGCTTTGTTTTGTATTTGATCTTCTACCGTATGTGATCTATGTGTGTGAATCACTACTTGCTTCTTAAACTGGCTCTCTTCCTCCAACTGGACACAGAGTCCATTACATTCGTGATATTACAGCTCTCTGAATAACTAAAATACTGAGATGTATACGTGATGTCATTTTCATGATGATAGAAGCTAAAGCACATTATTAAACATGTGTTTCATGAGCCTCGTGCTCATGACAAGCATTTATCTTTTGTGAAATTTGTCGCCATGCGTTTTTAGCTGTGTTGTTATTTTCTTTCTGTTTTATATTCAATATATATTGGTGGCCGCCCAAGAGTCCTTGCTTCTTTTCTTTCCCCAAGTAACCGATCGCCATACAATCAGCTCTGTAATAGACGTTAAGCCATCTGTAAGCTTAGCCGATTCTTCAAAACGCTTAAAGAACATTGAAATATCTTCGTAGTACATGTTTAATTATTCTATCCTTCACGACACTCCCAGTGAAGAATATAGATTATTTAATTAAATGAAGTTAAAGTTTTATGTGTATAATTTAACAAACATATTTTGCTGCATTTCACCTTAAAAATGATATCGTCCATCATATGTAAATACGCTTTATAAAGTGGCCCAGGTTGTGAGATATTATAACTGTAGTGCAAGTTTACAGTGGGGTGATTGTACTTATAAGTACAAACCGTTCTACAAGGAGCAATTGATTGAGTGCATTTAAAGTTCTTGGGATTAAACTGTTTCTGAACCGCGAGGTCCGTGCAGGAAAGGCTTTAAAACATGTTGCAGTGGCTGAGGTAGCGTGTCCTTAAAGCTGTATACCGATAATTTCTTCCGATCAGCTGCTGCTGTGATTCACACTCAGATACAGTGATTTAAATACTCCGAGTCGTGCAGTGAGAGTAATATGGAAAAAGATGATCTGCTGTGGCAACTCCTAACGGGAGGAGCTGAAAGAAGAAGAAGAAGAAGAAGAAGAAGAAGAAGTGACAGTAACAACGCTAAAGCAGTTATGGTATTTGGAATACTATGGTTGTTCCCTGGACCATTATATTGTTACGAGTTAATTACAATCAGATGCATTACACTAATAAACAATATGCGGTTAGTTTCTGTGTATTTATAAAGCCGCCATGAAAATAATGAGTAATCACACAAGAACAGTACCATTGCTTTGACGCTGGGTGCCGCCAGTTTGCAAAACCGAGGAGAACTTGCGACGACAAGGCATTAGGTACCGTGGAAAAGTGCGTGGCTTTACGCCAAGTGTATATGTTTTATACATCGCGATTTGAACGTGGAAAAGTTCTTACGCTAACATTTCTGTGCGTACGCATTCATTTATACATGAGGCCCCAGGTGATTGTTTAAGGTAGAGGTGCTGAGTTGGGAAAACCTCATGGGAACCTCAATACAGTAGATGTTGGGAAACTAGTCTGGAAGGGGGGCATTTTGAGAAAAGAACTGTAATATATTCGGGGCGCTCTGGACGCTGGGGCTCACTTCATTAACTGAGACAGGCTTTATATGGTCTGCAATTGTTGTCTAAGCTGTGCAATAAAGTTTTCAATTCTGACTGTCTTTCTGAAGACTCTGCTTGTTTTGTCTGAGATTTCTCCACAACACCATCTTATCAACACACGCTCCTCGCTCACCCTAACCTGCTGCACATCTATTTCAGCTCAGCCCTTCTGTAGCCCACAGGTCCTTTTCCCCCTCCTTAGTGTCTAACCTCTCATACATCTCATCATGCGCCTTTTCTTTAGTCTTTGCCACCTCTCTCTTCACCTTGCGCCTTATCTCCTTGCACTCTTGTCTACTTTCTGCATCTCTCTGACTATCCCACTTCTTCTTCACCATCCTCTTCCACTGTATACTCTCCTGTATTTCCCAATTCCTCCACCAGGTTTCCTTTTCATCCTTTCTCTGTCCAGAGGTCACGCTAAGCACCTTTCTTGCTGTCGCACTTACTACCTCAACTTTAGCTGCCCAGCTCTCTAGTGACTTTTCACTGCCACCCAGTACCCGTCTTACCTCCTCCCTAAACTCAACTTTGCAGTCTTTCTTTTCAACTCCCACCATTTGATCCTTGGCTCTGCCCTCACTCTCCTCCTCTTCTTGATCTCCACCATCATACTACAGACCACCATCTTATGATGTCTAACTACACTTTCCCCCGCCACCACTTTGCAGTATTTAATGTCCTTCAGACTGAACCCTCTGCATAGGATATAATCTACCTGTGTACATCTTCCACCACTCTTGTACATCACCCTATGTTCTTCCCTCTTCTTAAAATATGTATTCCCACAGCTATGCTCATCCTTTTCACAAAATCCACTATCATCTGACCTTCTTCATTCCTCTCCTTGACACCATACCTACCTGCCCATCACCTCCTCGTCTCCTCTGTTCCCTTCACCAACATGTCCATTGAAATCGCTCCAGTCACCACTTTCTGTCCCTTGGGTACACTGTTCATCACTTCATCAAACTCACTCCAGAAATCTTCTTTCTCATCCATCACACACCCAACTTGCAGGACATATGAACCAACAACATTCATCATCACACCTTCAATTTGCAGCTTCACAATCATTACTCTGTCTGACACTCTTTTCACCTCCAAAACACTCTCTTGACATATTGTTCTTTCAGAATAACTCATACCCCTTTTCTCCTCCTATGTACATCATGATAGAACAATTTGAAACCACGCCAATCCACCTGGCCTTACTCCCCTTCCATTGAGTCTCTTGCACACACAATATATCAACCTTCCTTCTCTCCATCATATCTGCTAAATCTCTCCTCTTACCAGTCATACTACCAACATTCAAAGTTCCTACCCTCAGTTCCACTCGCCTTCACTCTGCTTTCCTCGAACATGTCTCCCCGTCTTCTTCTCCTTCTTCCAACAGTAGCCCAATTTCCACTTGAATTCTTTTTGGCTAACAGTACTGGTAGCGTTCGTTGTTAACCTGGGAGTCGACCATTCCGGTATGGAAATTTGTATTGATGATCTGGCAACATTTTACATCAGATGCCCTTCGTGACATAACCCTCCCCATTTATCTGGGCATGAAGAATCACACTGGTTTGTGAATCCCCTTGTGCTGAGTCAAACATAAACTGGTAAATGTGTAAATTAATAGCCGTCTAAAGGGGCCTACAATGTGTCTGGACTCATTTTAATTCCTCCTGAATGAGACGGTCTTCAGTGAATGTCCACATGTTGACAACAGAGAGTCTGCTTGACTTTTACAGATGATTACAGACTGTTCAATGCTAAATGTTGTCACAAGCGGTTGGGAGCCAGACCCAGCGGGATGCCTGGAAGGACCGAGAGGTGGCATGTACGCCTTCCGGGCCATGAGGGGGCAAACTGCCCTAGGTCGGGAGAGAAGTACGGGAGAGGAGCAAGGAGGTTCAAGCCCATTGAGGCCCATGGCCACCACCAGGGGGCACCCCGTGTCTCATAGGACCTAAGAAACATCTACTGCCACACCCGGGAACATGAAGGATGATCTTTTCAGGGACACCTGGAGTGCTTCCGAGTGCTCTCCTGACACTTCCGCCACACCAGGAAGTGTCATCAGATGGAGACCCTGGAGCACATCTGGGTGGGAATAAAAGGGGCCGCCTCCCTACAGTCTGGTAGCTAGAGTCGGAAGTGGGAGCACGCGACGAAGCTCCCGTGGAGAGAGGAAAGGCGGGTGGCCCATGGACATTTAAAGAGAGGCCCGGATTAAGGATGAATTGTGCTTGGTGAAATTTGTGCTGTGCGGGACTGTGTTGTTTGGTGATTAATAAACGTGTGTGTTTTATAAAGATGTGGCCTCAGTCTGATGGAGTCCGGGCATGTCTCACAATGTCAAAGGTCTCGAGGACTCTGACTAGAGTTTGTGTTAACACATCTTTCATATTAAATGGTAAAGCTGTCTTAACCTTATTGGATGCTGGGCCAGATCTAACTGAATTTGTGTAAATCAAAGATCAGAATGCATGGAACAATCCAGCAGTGGCAGATGTCAGACTGGCACATCTTGTAAAGTTGTAGTAACCACTAGAATTGTGTACCAGCACTACACGTCTGTAATGTGTAAATATTGTGTGTTTAACACACTGTGTCCCCAGATGTCTTCATGAACCTCAGCTGAACTACTCCACCACAATAAAGAAATGCTAAGCAGGGTTTGTTTGGTGCATAAGTGGTGCCACTACCTAGAAGGGGTCTTACTCGAGGTCTACACCGATATCATGTGCTAGTACGGGCAGTCAACTGTTCAGAAACAACTTCTTGGCCAACCAGGTGGGTCTCTGCATTGTTGATATATTAAGCTTTTTATTTATGGGACACACATCTTTGTGGATGGTTGGCCACCTTTCCACCCACTAAGATTTAATTCAAAGTCTTTATGCATGAAAGGCACAGATGTAACTCCAGTCCTGGAGGGCCACAGTGTCTGTAGGTTTTCATTCAAACCATCTTCTTAATTTGTGACCAGTTTTTGCTGCTAGTTAACTTCTTTTATTTAACGTGACTCAGGCCCTTTAGTTGTCTCTTTTTCCTTAATTAGCAGCCAATTAAATCAAAAAAGGATTAAATCATCATGTATCAATGGCCTGTATCTTATTGCTTCTCTAAATTAAGGATATCTTGAATTTGATTTGAATAAAATCATAAAAAATATCACGCAAAAACACTAAAACTTGTTGATCTGTTTTTTCTGCAGGTAAGATTATTACTTCAAATGTGAGACATTAGCTGATGTCATGCTATATTATTATACATTAGTGTTGGTTCGGTAATAAACTTTTGACTTTGATGTCGATATTAGCTCTTGGACTTCCATATTAATACCAAAACGTTTTTGAAGCGAATGACCGATAACTCCCTCCAGCATCTGCTCCGTCTCACCGCTGCTTTGTTCCCCGAGCCCACATGCATGCCTGTCTCACTGCTCTGCCACACAATCGAGGGCCTTCCTTTGTATATCGATATAGGAGCCTCCTCTTTGGACTCTCCAGCAAGTCTACATTAATGTATGCTCAGAGAGAGATGGGGTGGGTGGGCTGGTTTAGGCGTCTGCATTGGGCCCCCATTGGAGTTCTGATCGCACTTATAAATGGCAGAGAATGATGTGCTTGTGAACTACCACTGGGCCTGTTCTAGACAGGCATATGTAAGGGGGCAGACAGAAATCCTCTACAACAACAACAGTCTCCTGTGTCCCTTTGCTAAAACTCTTACAAATTCCTTCATATCCAAGTTATTTGCTATGCACTTCTCATGGGCTAAGATCACCAAATTCCTCTTTCTTTTATGTAACAGAGTGTGACGATAGGGGGTTAGGAAAAGAACTCTCACACGATGCTGAAGACACACCAATGACCAGGGCTGTTCATACAATTTATGCAACTCAGGAAAGGCTTCCTTGTACTCATGCAGGAGTTTACACTCAGTGGACAGGTCTGTTTCCTTTAACATTTTGAGCAGCATCTGTTTTGCACAAGAACTTCATTTTCAGACTTACAACATCTGCTAAGTGCCAGCCATCACAGCCAGAGGGTGCAACAGGATGGGATCTAGAAATGCTAGATTTGGGTGCAAGACTAGATATGGCTTTCATCAGGTCAATATTCTTGTGTGAAAATCTAGTTTCCATTTCTGAAATGGCCCTGTCAAGGATTTTGAGCAGGGATCTTTTCAGAGACTGATGGGGGAAATGGTAGGGTCACCAGAGTCTGTATGGCCCAAAGTTGAGAGCACAACACTTTGACCCAGGTGTTTGCTCATTGTTCTCCTTCTCTTTGTTGGATGTGACTCATCCTCAGCAGGAGATCACACTCCTCTCACGGATGTTTTTTAAGGAGTCCAGTGCTGCACTAACAACCTCAGAAGCACTGCACAGATCAACTGACTGAAACTGTAGAATAGCATTTGCTGGTTTCAAGACACCAAGCACCCGCACTGGGAACTTTCCAATCTCAAAGAAGTGATGCCTCTTAATTTGGCATAGCAGGCCTGATTCCTCGGTGCACAGGTCAACTGCAGCATCATCATCCTCTGTCATCTCAGATAGGATACTAAGGAGTTGTTCTTGATTGTCCACAGTGCACCTTGTCACCTCACCTCATAGTGACTTGTTCATTTGATCTCAAGCAACCTTTTTAGACAAAGTGCATCGTGTTTATTGAGCACATAGTGGTGGTGAATAAAGTTGCAGAGTGAACTAGATAGGCTACAAAATCTTTTTACGCACGGCTCACTCTGCATGGCACGCACAGCCACTAAGTGCAGTTGGTGGTTGTAGCAGTGGATGTATGGGACATATCTGTCAAGCCTCTTTTGGAGCAGAGCTTGTACACCACCTCTAACCCCATCATAACACTGGCTCAGTATACTGTCAGCACTGTGGCCAGCATCACAAAGGTGGAACAGGATCTCAGAGGTGATGTACTCTGCATCAAGTTGTTACAAGTCAAGCAACCCAATAAGATGCTCCTCTGGCATGGAATTTCTGACAAACCGTATTATCACAGACACATTTTCCACATTGCACCTATCCCTGGTCCCATCACTTTTTAGGCAAAACCCTGCAGAATCAGCACTTTCATATTTTTTCCTGACCTCTCCAAGCACCATGTCAGCCAGTATTTGGATAGTTTCATTTTGATATCCTTAGATGTGCATTTTGCATTTTTTTGGGATACCCTTAGCAATGCTTGCTAGCTTCTCATCCTTCTCTAAGTTATATTCCATCAGCTTTAGAAAATACCCGAAGCAAAGTCATCATCATTACCCACTGCATCATGTCTCAAGGTTTCTGCAGTCCCACGGACCCCCAACTCATTTACACAGAGAAACCTTATAGCACTACCAATACTCTTGACATAGTAATGGTTTTTTCAAGTTGTGTTTTACCAGCCAACATTGAATCCACAGTCCCCCCTGTGGCCTCTCCGCTTTTATGCTCAGTCCAGATTGTTGAAGCGTGCACATGGCTGTGGCTGGACACATGCCTCTGTAGCCCCTTGTCTCGATCAAGTGCTGCTTTCCAGTTGTTTAAAACCAGTTAAGGTAAAAACTACATCCCTCTCATTAGCAGTGCTGCCATATTTCCGACAGAGGAAACAGAAGCATGAGTCCCGCACAACAGAGTACTCCAGCCATGGTTGTGTGCGGTACCAAGCAGGATTGAATGATCTTAATGTTGTACCACCTAATACACGTTTGGGGTAACTAGCCAGTATTGGCTGGGATGGTGTATTGCCATTTAAGTCACTGGGTAGCTGAGCGGGTTGCTTTGGGGCAGCAATTGTTGGCAGAGGTACAGGAGAAGCAGTGCCTGTTGATGCCACAGGAGTAGACATGCCAGCTGATGTCTCTGATGAACCAGCAGCAGCATCATTGCTACTGCTATTGGTACAGGCAGGGGCAGCGCCACACTTTTTAAAAGCTTGGGAAAAGGGAAGCATCACACAGCATTAACTTTCCCTTTGTGAGCTGCAGGAAGCTGTTTTGGAAAGTGAATAAGCTTTACTAAAATCGCTGTGATTACATCAGTAAATGAAACAAGAAAACTGTTGAGTGCAGAGTTGAAAGCTGTGGCGGGGCTTTGTGTCGGGGTCTGACAAACAGACACAGGTCCTTCAGCAGACAGGCTCACAGTGGTGCTTGTGGGATCGAGAAAGAAACACTTCTCTACCAGACTGAAACTGTGAGAAGAAAATGGACTAGTCCCCATTGACTTACAAATATAGATGTATTTTTAGTTGTTGTTAATTATCTCACGAGTCGCTATGATTTTAACGACAGAGACTTTGCTGCTTCCTCAAAGCCTCTGCGCTGCGCAGCCCTGCCTACTGAGAAACCTGACACCGGGTCATTTGCATACTAACAGTGATTGGATGTTTAGCTGGTGGAGGTGAGTGGGGATCTCTGCTGAATGCTGTGTGAGCTGCGCAAAAACAGAACACAAGGGAAAGAGCGAACAAGAGCGAATCAAGGTGAAACCTATCAGCTCATGTCTGCCTTTTCCTGTCGATCTTTCAGCTACTGTAGTAAATCTGGTTCATATACAGTTTGTGGGTAATCTATTATTTTCTTTCTCAACTTCTAAAAGTTTGATTTAAGGGGGCGGGATGTTTGTTTAAGGGGTAGGAGATAACATGTTGTTTCAGATGGCATAGCGTTAGCAGACTTGTTTTCTTGCTGTAAGTGTGACCGTGACTGGAGGTTTTGGCAGGCATTAAAAAGAATCGGCATCAGTACTGGTGATACTGGCACTGTGCTTACTTGATATCGGATCAATACCAAATTTTGCAGTATCGCACACCACTAAAGTACTCAGGCCATTTAAAGTATCAGGGGAATTCTCCCTCTATACACTAGATGGCAGTATTTCTCTTAACTATTGCTCACCAGGTTATTCAGCAAATAATCTTGATATTTTAACTTGTGGGTATTCAGTTTTCCCTAATAAACAAGAACCCTTATTTTCCTCCCCTATCATAAAATATAAGATCTGATTGATTTGATTGAAATTCACACAATCACACAAACATCCAGAAGACTTTAGTAAAAGTGCATTGGCAGAGAAGAAACATGAGGAGTTCACCTTAAACAAGGCAGAAACAACACTGGGAAGGTCAGTTAACATGGTGGAGATTCACACAGCCAGGTTTATGTTTCCTCCATAATGACAGCCACTTACTTCAGCTCAGGGTGAGAGAGGACACGGGCAGCATGGGGTACAAGGCAGGAACCAACCTTGGAAGGGATGCCAGTCCATTACAGAACACACGGCCTTCAAGTTTGGAGCTGCCAGTGAACTGGCCAAGTGTGTGGGAGGTAGGAGGAAAACTGAAGAAGCAAAAAAGAAAACATCAAATGCTGGGGAGCTGCTCAGGATTAGCAATGAACCCTCCAAAGACACGAAGAGAACAAAGTGTGAGTGGGATAAACCTGTGAGAGTGTCAGATGGATTTTAAGTGAACACCCCTGAGTATAGGGCCATCAGGGCCAGCTGCTTGTAATCCAGAAAGTCACTCTGGAAATGGACTGGAAGTTGAGATGTCAAAATACCAGAAGTTTAGGATCTGATATCAATACCGTGACATTAATCAAAAGTAACTGGTAGTTTACAAGCACATCATTCTCTGTCATTTATAAGTGAGATCAAAACTCCAATGAGGGCCCAATGCAGACCTCTAAACTGGCCCACCCCATCTCTCTCTGAGCATACATTAATGTAGACTTGCTGGAGAGTCCAAAGGGGATGCTCCTCATATGGATGACCTTTGATTGTGAGGCAGAGCAGCGAGACACGCATGCATGTGGGCTCAGGGAACAAAGCAGCGGTGAGACGGAAGGGGTGCTGGAGGGAGTTATCGGTCATTCGCTTCAAAAAACGATTTGGTATCAAAATGGAAATCCAAGAGCTGATATCGATACCAAGTCAAAAGTTTATTACCGAACCAACACTAATGTGTAATAATATAGCATGACATCAGCTAATATCTCACATTTGAAGTAATAATCTTACCTGCAGAAGAAAACAGACCAACAAGTTTTAGTGTTTTACATGATATTTTTTATCATTTTATTCAAATCAAACTCCAGATATCCTTAATTTAGAGAAGCATTAAGATACAGGCCATTGATACATGATCATTTAATCCTTTTATAATAAGGAGATGTGCTGCAGACCGTGAGAAGCTCCATTGTGGAGGCAGTTCATCCATCATAACTGCTGCTACACCTTAGGCAGCAGTGCTAATCTTTACTTTTGTAAGACATCTAAGGTGGGTCCTGAGACTACAGCGGTTTATGTTCAGAGTATTTGGTCATAAGTGACGTGGTGACGTGGTGTCAGATGCTCTGTCTTGTTCCTCAGTACCCCAGTTAGTGGTATGTGTGGCTGTCGTCAAACCAGCGTCTTGATTGGCCATTTAACATGCAGGTTGTTGTTAAAGCCTGGAGGGTTAGTCGTGTTTGTGGGAAGGGATGCTGAAGACTTAAGGGTCGCATACAGATCATGGAATTTCAAGGAGTTCCATATTGTGTAGTGCCATCAAAAATTAAAGTACACTCAGTGTCAGCTGGTAGTTCCTGAATCACATGCCCCCAAGCTCCTACAATATTACCATGATAGCCCTTATGGTGGACACCTTAGATGTACGAAGACCTTGAATTAAATCTTAGTAGTGGAATGGTGGCCAACTATCCACAAAGATGTTTGTCCCCATATTTAAAAAGCTTAATTTATCAACAATGCAGACACTCACCTGCTTAGCCAAGAAGTTGTTTCTGAACAGTTGACTGCCCATACTAGCTCATGATATTGGTGTAGACCTTGAGTAAGATCCCTTTCAGGTAGTGGCACCACTAATGCACCAAACCAAATCATGCTTAGCATTTCTTTACTGGGGTGGAGTAGTTCAGCTGAGGTTCACAAAGACATCTGGGGACACAGTGTGTTAAACACACAATATTTACATTACAGATGTGTAGTGCTGGTACACAATTCTAGTGGTTACGGTAAATTTACAAGATGTGCCAGTCTGACATCTGCCACTGCTAGAGTATTCCATGTTTGATGTTTGAGTTACACAGATTCAGTTAGAACTGGCCCAGCATTAAATGAAGTTAAGACAGCTTTACCATTTAATATGAAAGATGTTAACACAAACTCCAGTAAAGCAGAACTCTTGTGACCTTTGACATTGAGCAGTCGTTTGTCTGTAATCATCTGTGAAAGCCAAGCCAACTCTCTCAAGACTGTCTCATTCAGCAGCTGGAGGTCCTCCAGATTTAAAACGAGTTCAGACTCAATGTACGCCCTTCAGATGGCTATTAATTTGCACATGTATCAGTTTATGTTTAACCCAGTACCAGGGGCTTAACAAACCTGTGTGACTCTTCATGCCGGTTTTTAGCCCAATAAATTGGCAGGGTTACGTCACAAAGGTCATCCAGTGTAAAATTTTGCCTGATCAGCAATACACATTTCCATACTGGATCAGTCGAGCCCCAGGTTAACAAAGACTACCACCAGTACTGTTAGTCATCAGGGTGCTGTTAGAAATTGGGCTACTGTTTGTCGAAGAAGGAGAAGAAGAGGGGGGAGACATGTCCGGAGGAAAATGGAGAGGAGGAAGGTAAAGAGAGCAGAACTGAAGGTAGGAACTTTGAATGTTGTCAGTATGACTGGTAAGGAGAGAGACAGCAGATATGATGGAGAGAAGGAAGGTTGATATATTCTGCGTGCAAGAGACTAAATGGAAGGGGAGTAAGGCCAGGTGGATCAGAGGTGGATTCAAATTGTTCAATCATGGTGTGGATAGGAGGAGAAATAGACTCAGGGTTATTCTGAAGGAACAGTATGTCAAGAGTGTTTTGGAGGTGAAAACAGTGTCAGACAGGAGAGCACAGGAGATAAGGCAAGGTAAAGAGAGATGTGTCGAAGGCTAAAGAAAAGGGGTTTGATGAGTTGTATGAGAGGTTGGACACTAAGGAGGGAGAGAAGGACCTGTACCAATTGACTAGACAGAGGGACCGAGCTGGGAAAGATGTAGTAGGTTAGGGTGATATAGGATAAAGATGGAAACGTACTCACAAGCAAGGAGAGTGTGGTGAGCAGATGGAAAGAGTACTTTGAGGGGATGACAAATAAAGAGAATGAGAAAAAGAGAATGTTGAATGATGTGGAGATAGTGAATCAGTAAGTGCACCGTATTACCATGGAGGAAGAAAGGACATCTATGAAGAGGATGAAGAATGGAAAGGCTGTTGGTCCAGATGACATACCTGTTGAAGCATGGGGGTGTTTAGAAGAGATGGCAGTGAAGTTATTAGCCAGATTGTTTAAAAGAATCTTGGAAAGTGAGAGGATGCCTGATGAGTTGAAAAGAAGAGTTATGGTGTTGATATTTAGGAATTTTGGGGATGTGAAGAGCTGTAGTAACTACAGGGGGATAAAATTGAAGAGCCACAGCATGAAGTTATAAGAAAGAGTAGTGCAAGCTCGGAAGAAGGGAGGTGACGATAAGTGAGTAGCAGTGTGGTTTCATGCCAAAAAGAGCACCACAGATGTGTTGTTTTCTTTGAGGGTGTTAATGGAGAAGTAGAAAGAAGGCCAGAAGGAGTTGCATTTGCGTCTTTGTGGACCTGGAGAAAGCATATGACAGGGTGACTGAGAGGAGTTGTGGTATTGTATGAGGAAGTCGGGAGTGGCAGAGAAGTAAGTAAGAGTTGTACAGTGTGATAAGACAGCCCCGGGCACAGACAGACAGACAATCAATGAGATGGTGGAATTTTTGGATAAGGGTGCTAAGAATGGAAGTGCCAGGCAAGAGGAAAAGACGAAGGCCTAAGAGAAGGTTTATGGATGTGGTGAGAGAGGACATGCAGATGATGGGTGTGACAGGAAGATATGGAAACAGATGATCCAGTGTGTGGACCCCTAACTGGAGCAGCCAATAGAAGATTATTATTATTATTATTATTATTATTATTATTATTATTATTATTATCAACATCGCTATTTGATTAAACTTACATCACACTTGACATGAGCACACGGGAAAGGCATTGTGTAGGCTAAACAACGCTGTTGAGCGGGAGTGAGCGCCCAAGTGTGCCCGTGACTGACAGGGAAGGGGGAAATGGTGTGTAAACGCACAAGCACCAAGGCATGTATTAATGATTATGATTTATTGTGTCGCACCAAACCTACAGGACGCTGGCTATATTACCAACGATTCAACCCACTTGCAGAATATTTCCAAGCCACACCTTGCAGAATTGAGAGCGACAGCACTTCAATATAAACTTATCGACAGTGATTCACCATGCCGCCACCACACAAACATAAATAAGGTTAAATCGAAAACTGAGCATCCTAAAATATATATATAAAAAACACAACTAAAAGACAGTGAAACAGGCTGGCGAGTGGGTCCATTGGGCACCAGTTACTAAACCCCTGAGGTGACGATAACTCGACTTACTCGACTCCTTTATGTAGACTATATTGTCACATCTAATCAGGGCTTGGCCATGAAGACACAGTCTTTCTTTTATCATGGAATGTACATTTGCATTAATAAATAAAAGGAGTTCATTGCTAAAAATAATAATAATAATAATGAAAGATGCAAATGACGTAAACACTGCCATCTACTGGACAAATGTAGGATCATTTAAAAACGTTTTTCTTTATTCTTAAAACTGTCCCTTTTTGAATAAAGCAATATGAATTAATGATTATGAAACGCGACAAAGTTGTAAATCGCACTGATAGCAGAAAAAAATTTTTGAAGATCATGTAAAAGCATGGATGCCAATGAAAATTCATCACCATGGTGTGTGGTAAGTTCATTATTTTATGCAGGCTAACATTCAGGACAATGGTGACAAAAAGCAGTCCTTCACTGTCTTAAATGGTGTTAAGCAGGGCTGTGATCTCGGAGCTGATGTTGTTCAGCCTGATGTCCTCAAACAAGACGACTGATGCTTTTAAAGACTATAATGTTGGCATTGGCATTAGTTACCACACAAATGGGCAACTGATCAACCTGAGGAGGTTTCTACAAAATAAAGTAACTTTAGGACAGACACCATCAGAGGATTCCTCCAGATCATAACTGAGGCATCAATTCTGGTTAAAAGGCTGATAGAGCAGATTCAATTCTAAGATCTCTGATGAATGAACTGACTTTGGAATTTTCATTAACAATAAGAAGACTGAAGTAATGTATCAGCCTGCACCAGGGACACCATATGTTTAACTAAACTTTATAATCAGCAGTCAAAGACTCAGTTTGGAGATCGGGTTCATGTAACCTTGGCAGCACACAGTCCCAGGGCACTGGCATTGATGACGATGTAAACATCAGGACCACTAAAGCGAGTGTAGCTTCGGGCAGACTTCATGTAACATCTGAAGCAGAAGAGGTGTAAGCCCAGCGATGAAGCTGAAGGTTCTCAAACACCATGTCGATTGATGCTTTCAAAGACTATAATGTAGGCATTGGCATTAGTTCCACAGTTAGTAAGGCCACCGATGCAGCTGAAGGTGTTTAGGATTGTAGTGCTCCACACATTTCTTTACACCTGTAAGATGTGGAAGGGTGTACCAAGGGATTGAACTATTCCCAAAAATTGTCCTTCATGTTAAGTGGCAGAATAGAATTCCAAACACTGAAATTTTTGTCAAGGCTGACCTGTCCACCATTACTGGAACTGTATCAGGATGGTTTATAGGATGAAACCCTGGCTGTGCAGACAAACAGATTGTGGGTTGAGGTGTGTAGTGAAACGAGTTAGGGGGGTGTTGATGGTTTTAATTGTAAACCCCTTTTAGTGTTTTATCGATTTTGGTACAACCCTACAACTCTGGTCGGTGCGGACACACACGCGTGAAAGTGTGCAGTGAGGTGAATTGATTACAAGTCATCAGCAGTGCAGGAATCAGAAGACACCAGCAGAGCATGAAGTGGAGTTAAAGGGAGTGGGGTCAGTGCAGAGGGGGTGCTTTGGTCATATCTGGAGAAAAGAGAGCACATTCTCTGGTTTGGAAATGTAACAGCAAGGAGGACGAGTTGGAGAATTGTGATGATTAATGGTGACTTGGAGGGTTCAGTAGAAATGGGCAGAATATTCAGTAACGGCGCCATTCTGTGTATTTTTGAAAACAGAAAAAAATGTGACAAGTAGCCTTTGGTTCCCTCACAGACTGTTTTTGGCATTGAGAATTCATAAATCGGTTATTTCAGCTTTACATTCTTAGCTGACATATTTTAAAATTAGACTCAAAAAATTAGTAGAAACAATTTTCTTTATTTTGATGATTGGTGACAAAATAGGATTCACAGGCTTTACTATCGAGTACATGATAGGTTTACATTTTTAGGCTGTGTTTAGAAATTTAAAAAAAATGCATGTAGCATGCTAGAAGTTTCAGCTTTTCTTTCTTTGATGTGTTTGGTGAACACATAACTCACCTGATAAATACCATCTGACAATCTGAATTCACTAATTTTATTAGTCTGTCTAAAGTTACTGACATTGCCTTATAAGTATTTTTTGATGTTACTTTAGAGATTAATTTTTATGACATTTCTGTCATAATGAGGGATACTCTTGTTCTCCTTTACAGTTTCTAGCAATTGTTTTATAAATCAGACATTAACTTCAATTCATCAGCCTACCCTTTCACCAACATACCCTCTGAGGTAGATGGGAGCGTCTTCTGCCTCCTGAAGTCTCTGAGCAGCTCCTTCCTTGGCTTTACTGACATTACTGGTCAGATTGTGGACCTCAAACCACTAAGTCAGCAGACAGACCTCTTTTCTCTAAGCTGTCTTGTCATCAAGACCTGTGATGTCGGTGTCATCAGCAAATGTAATAATGGAGTTGGAGCCGTCTCTGGTTACACAGTCTTAGGTTTAAAAAAAGAGGACAGTGCTAAGCACACAACCCTGTTGTTATGGAGTGGAGTCTATAAATGGCAAAATGAGTGTCATACCTCCACAAAAAGCCCAAGAAGCCGGCCATACCGTGACTGACCGGCAGAGAAATGGTTCACTTACATTAAGCTGCCAGTCCGTAAAAGTTACCTGTTGGTTTCAAGCTAAAATGGGAAGCTGGTAAAAGAAAAATTCAAAAATTTAAAACCTACAAAAGAAGGTAAACACCCCGACCCTGGGTATTTAAAACTGGTCAAAAAAAAATAAAAAAAGTGGGTAAATAATACAAAAAATGGTAAGAAAAAATTACTTTAAAAAAAAAATAAAATGCTTGTCTTTTATTAATCATTTTAGTCATAATTTCTGTTTTTATCCCTTTTTTTCATTTTTAAAATTTTTTTTAATTTTCAAGGTTTTTTTAGATTTTAAGCTTTTAACTTTTTTTGTATTTGTTTGAAATTTTATTTTAATTTTTACGTTATTTTGTTTGCTTCAGGTAGTTTGTGTTTTTTCAAAACCCCAAAGGAGTGTGGAGACCCCCATGGGCCTGTTTTTTTGGTTAAAAAATTTTTTGGGTGGGTTTTGTGTTTCTGGTTTCTTTATTTTTTTTGATTTTATTTTAAATTTTACTTTTTAATTTTTTGATGTTGTATTTCCAAGTTTTCTTTTGGGTTTTAAATTTTAATTAAATTTTTTGTTTTTGTTAATTAATAATAATTAATTTTTTTCCAAATTTCAAATTTGAAACCTTTTTGCTTATTTAATTTATAAAAAAATAAAATAATTTGAAGGGTTTATTTTTGAAACCCCGGTGTTTTATGGTGTCCTCCCCTTTCAGGGTTTTGTGAATTTTTGTTTTTAATTCAGGCCCCTTTAAATAAAAATTTTATTTGGGATTTTCCATTCGCCAAAACACTTTTATTTTTGTTTCCAAACTTTTTTTTTTTAATAGAACCCCCCTTTTTTGTTTTTTTAGGTGGTTTAAAAGGTTAAAAAAAACACATTTTAAATGAATATAAAAAAAAAACCTTTTAAAATTATAAACTTGAATATGAATATGGGATTTGGGAAATGTGGGAAAACCCGCAAAAATTCCCAAAGATTTTGAGGAAATTCCCAAATTTTTTTAAAAATGGGACGCCCAAAAGATTCCCCCCCCCCCCCCCCCCCCCCCCCCCCCCCCCCCCCCCCCCCCCCCCCCCCCCCCCCCCCCCCCCCCCCCCCCCCCCCCCCCCCCCCCCCCCCCCCCCCCCCCCCCCCCCCCCCCCCCCCCCCCCCCCCCCCCCCCCCCCCCCCCCCCCCCCCCCCCCCCCCCCCCCCCCCCCTTTTGGGCCTTTAAAAAAAAAGCCCCCCTTTTTGTCAAATTTTTTTTTTCCAACTTTTTTTAAAAAAAAACAAAAAACTTTTTTTTTTTTTATTAAAAAAAATTATAAAAAAAGAAAAAAAAAACCAAGGGAAAACCTTTTTAAGAAAGAAGGGGGGGAGCAAAAAAAAAAAAACCAAAAGGAATTTTGTCAGTGAGAAAGTTACTGAACATTCCACCGGAGTGCATCAGATCGCTTAGGGTTACTGTGTCAGTGGTCGAGCCCTGGAAAGCTTTCCATTTGATATTGTGACTGAGACGTCTCAGACATATGACATGCCATTTGGAAAATGAAGTTAGAACATTTTATTGTTAGTGTTTGTGTGTGTACTGAGAAATTATTTATATGATATAAATTTGATATTATTTTAATATACATTTTACATTATTTATATTTATATTGTGGGCATCCCTGCCTGAATAGTTTCTGGAGGTGAGAGGACTGCCTGTGGTGCCAATTGCTGTAACATTTTACTTCTTTGTGTTGTCAGCATGAAGCTTTCACAGGTACAGTTGACATGTCTGGGAACACAGCAGAGGTGACAAATCTGACCTGTCATTGCTTGAATTTGAAATATACTGCATTTTATAACAAAAACATGGGAAAATCACAGTGTCTGTCTAAGGCGTTTTATTTTTTTGTATTTTGCCATCAGTGTCTGAGTAATGGAAAGTTGAAATTTGACACAAACACAAATTCTTTCACATTTGAGAAGTTATCTGTGAAGTTTTAGTGAAAAATCACCGTCCTTCCTTTATATATTGGAAAATAAGGCTTTATTATGGTGATAATCAGAGAATGAGAGTCAGACAAGAAGACAAAGAGGCAGGCAGGTTTTATTTTGATTGCACTTTTTATTTTACTTAGAAGACATTCTTTTAATTCTTCTTTTTGAAAATGACTGGTCTGGGAGGGTCGTTTTGGGCTAAAGAGAAACAGACAATTAATGAATTAGTAAAAAAGGTACATTTTATAGGACATTTTATAGGAGACTTCTGAGACTCTCATGTGAGTTCAGTGACATTGTTAAATAATAGAAATAGATGAAAGAGAAGGCCCTGCTGCAGTGTGCCATCAAAGAGCTGGTGATGGAATCAAACACAGGTGGACGTGTAAGATTCCTGTCATTAAAAAGCCCCTCTTTTGTCATACTAACTTTAAACAGAACTGTATTAAAATTATAATAACAGGAGCTAAGAAGGAAGGACAAGTTTTCAAGAATGGGAAATCCTCACTCCTTAAACTCACGACACACCTGTGGGATCCACAAATGGTCAGTCAGCCCTCCATTCAGTCAAACATTTACCTCTGTAGGCTAAACATGCTTACCGATTTATTGAGGACCAGAAAAATCATCTTCAACGTGCAAATCCAAATAGTCCTCCATATCCAAAATGACATTCCAATCCTGCAAGCTGACTGTGAGGATGAAATGAAGATGACAAGTCAAGATTTCCATCCATTTCTTTTCTGCTCTTCATGGGTGAGATGCTTTCTACTTCTAGGACAACTGGCATAGTAAACAGTTGAATTTTGCTCTCATCTTGTAAAGTAGCACATTATGCAGGTCAGGACCTTAAGTTTAAATAAAAAGAAAGAAAGAAAGAGAAAGAGATTTATGGCCACCCTAGAGTCCTTCCTCCTATAGCTCAGTGCACCTTTGTGTGTGAAGCTCATTGAAACAGCAGGCGGCCATTAAAGCCTCCTTCATTCACATCTCACTGAGTGGCCTGCTGTGCCCGTTTCAGGATGGAGGCTCAGGGGGTCTCTATGAGTGAAGTGAACACTGTGGCCACCACACACACTAACACACACACACATTTCATGGACTTCAGCTGCTCATCTGCCCCTAATTCTCATCCTGTTTGTCTGAAGGTTTAAAGAGCAACTGAAGAATAGCAAAGGTCCCTTTATTATGAATTTTCTTATTACAAATGTAGGCAGCACAAATAACAAGAGGAATTCACTTTTACAAAATGACAACCTTGGATTGAACATCTGAACACCACAGATTCAAAGCACAGATAAACCCTTCAAAGTTTAAGACACTCCTGCCCTGAGACCACTGCTATGGGCTTTGTATTCATTAATGAAAAGAATAACATAAAGAATATATCAGTGGAGGAAAGGGTGAGGTAGAAAGGCTATATCAACATAATATTCAGGATGTGAAAGGACACTGTAAACACAAATCACTACTTTGAGAGACCACCAGGGCTATGATAGAGAAAACAAAGTGGAGACATCTTAAAGTGTTCAGTGACAGGTGCCCA
>NW_024381578.1:0-42628 GCF_016835505.1 Polypterus senegalus
TGAATGTCTCAAGAGTGTGTGAAATCCGAATTGGACTTGTTTACGGTACCCTATACTCAGACTAGCGTAGAGAAAAGCATCTACGTCGAAGTCCCCCCCCCCTCTCCGCTCTATCGAAGTCACCCATTGGAGTTTCTGATTACCGGGAACGGGGAAGACCATTTGGACCTGAATAACACGCTTCTACACGTCCGATGCAAAATCGTCAATGCCGACGGAACTAATCCAGGCCAAGTGGCCAGGGTAGCCTTTGTTAATTATCCGATAGCCGCCTTATTTTCACAAGTGGATGTCACCTTGGGAGATCGCTTAATATCCCAGAGTTCCAGCCTTTACCCGTACAGGGCCCTTTTTGAGGAATTGTTAAATTACAGCAATGAAACTCAAGTTCCAATTTGCTTCGGGTCTTTTTTACAAAGACACGGCCAACGAACATGAAAACGCCTCCTTGGACAGACCTGATGAGGGTTTCTAAAAGAAACGGATATACGGCTCAGGGTAAAACAGTAGAACTCCTCGGGCCTATTCATTCCGACCTATTTTTTCAAGAAAAATTCATTCTAAATGGGGTGGATGTCAGAATAAAATGGTATGGAGCAAAAATGAAATCTGTCTGATGTCTGGGGATGCCGAGCGTTACAAAGTAAACATTTTATCTGTCGCTTTTTTGTCAAGAAAGTTAGTTTAGCCAGTGGTGAAACGCCCACGCTCTCACCACCGCCAATGCCAAGTACTCCTTGGATAGAGTGAATATGAAAGTTCTCAGTATGCCAGCCAGGATACGAGTGAGCAATCAGGAGAACCTGTTCTTGGGACAAATACCCAAGTACGTGGTCCTAGGCCTGGTGGATAATGATGCCTTTTTAGGGGATTACACCAGAAACCCCTTCAATTTCAACCATAACCATGTGGAATTCCTGGCCTTGTAATTTTACGGAGAGCAGACTCCCGCCAAACCATTTCAACTTGATTTTGCTAATGACATCACAGCTCGAGAATATTACAACCTCGTGTTGGCCTCCAGAAAGAATTTGAAAGACCTGCCTCTAGCCATCAACCGCTCTGAATTTTCCCAGGGATACACCCTCTTTGCCTTTGATTTGACAGCCGATCAAGAATGCGGAGACCATTTCTCATTGAAGAAAAACGGGAACATGAGATTTAAAATCCGTTTTCAACAACCCCTACCCCATACTGTGAATCTAATAGTGCACACGCCTTTGACAACATCGTTGAAATAAGCATGAACACCCTGCAGATAAAGCTCATGTTCTGTAACCCGCATACAGAAAATCTGTTTTACGGAGTGCTGGCATGCGACCAACTGCCGGAAAAGATACTCGCGGATCTCCCGACCATGATAGTCAATACTCGCCGTCAAAATCCACCTGGAGAACACTGGTTGGTGGTACATCTCAGAGAAGATGGAACTGGAGAATTTTTTTGATTCCTACGGCCCCACCAGACTATCTATTTTCCTGAGGAAATATACAGCTTTTTAAACAAACTGTAAAGACATTATTCACCATACCAGGCAGCTTCAAAGTTGGTTTTCTAACGTCTGCATACAACATTGTATTTTTTTCCTGCATCACAGAGGGAAAGGACGTTCTTATAAAGAGGTTATGAACCTGTATTTTAACGAAGTCACCAGGAACGATGATATGGTTCAAAAATTTGTCAACACTTTGTCTAAGAACACTTCCAGAGGTTTTCAGGATCATCCCTTCATGTAAAGTTCTATGCCCTGTCATTATCTTAGTAAAGAATAGACCACCTGTGTAATCAAATGTAATATTTTATTAAAAACAAAAATATAATTACATTTCAATAAGGAATTCATTCATTCTTTTTGCGAGATCTGGTTTTCTTGCCCACAGGTGTATCGGAAGCAGCGGCAGCAGAGGCAGAGGCCCCATTCGGGGCAGAAGTTTTGAAACACTCTAGAAGTTCTCTCGTGTCGATGTTCGATTCCAGTAGGTTGTATTAGGGTGATGCAACATTTTCTGTAAAATAATTTCGGTATATTTCTTTGATTTATCTGGAGCACTTTTCAAAATCTCGTCGTACACCCTTTCTTCTGGGGTACTAGCAGCCTGTTTGAGAGCTCCCGACGGTTCCTTCTGGCTCTTGTCAGGCAGCAATAACGCCAGAGAACCGGATTGTTTATACGACCTTTTACAAAGATACCTGACCTTTGTGAAAAAGCGGATAAAGTGTTACTTTTGCATCGGCACTCACGTCACCGCGTTCAAGTATGAGTTTTGTTTGTTTATCCAGTTTACTTTCTGTAGCAATTAAAAGGTCGGTGGAAGTTGGGGCTTTCTGATGCCATTGAGCCATTTGTTGTGGGACCAGGTACATCTTGCGCGTGTAGGGCCCAGAGAAACCCTCCATTCTGATTTTAAAAAGACTTTTTCTTTTTAACCGTGAGTTTTTTATCGCCAAGTTTAATAGAGCAACGATGCTTCTTCAGCAACTTGAATTGTCTGGAAGTCTGGGATATGTGGCTTTTTAAAATATTGAGAGCTATTTCGCCAGAGCATAAATGAAATCGTCCACAGCCTCGCTCAACGGCGCTTTTCTTCAGCGACAGGACACCCTTTGCAGGGTCTTGAGCAGAGGGAGATTTCTTTTTATTCTGATCGACATGCCGCCTCTTTCTCAAATACTCGGGGGAAATTGCACGTCTTTATCTTTTCACAACGTAGGATGCAGGCCAGTCGGGAGGAAACAATCCGGTACATAAACGAAATTTGTCAGGCATCTGGGCTTTCAGATCCACCAACAGATGACCGTAAGGGGACCTCGTAGCATCCTCAAAGGCTTCCAAGAAAAATTTCACTCTGCCGGGGTACATTTAACGCGCTAAATTCCTAATTTGCAGCTTATCTCTCAGGTTTTTAAACAGAGTAATGTAATTGGCGTTCAGATTTGTCGTTCTAATTTTCTTGCCTTGAAAAAATAAATTTTGGACCAAGTAAATGATGGACAAATTCCTGTGAGTATATTTTGTGATGGCCCTCTCTATCTCTTGGCTATCTTTCGCCTGTTCCATCAAATCGTCAACAATCGCCAAGTTCACTTGGTCAGGCGGTAGCAGTTCATCGTCACTTAAGGAGGCAGGTAACCCCTCCAAAAATCTGATACTGGGAAATTTGTTTTATAGCTGCTGGCAGACTCTGTACAATGAACTATTAGCCCAGACTATATTGTCAGGTCGACGAGAAAGTACATGATCCGCTTACTCCAAAAGCTTTTTCACATAATGCGATTTACCCGAACATTAGGGTCCCGAGACTATTTTTGAGAAAGGATGTTGAAGTCTAACGTCAAAACCCTCTTTAGTATCCATAGGGGAGAGATGTGAAATCGTCCACTCAAAAAGATTTAAAGTGGTGTACAACAAAAGGGTTCTCTTGCCCGATTATGCAACGTCGGGTTCTTTTGTTCCTATGAATCTGTATGCCGTGAACCATTATTTCTTTCGTAACATCGTGTTCTACAAAACTATGCACTAGATCCATTAATGAGTATAGGTTTACCGCTTGAACCATTTCGTGATTGAGAGTAATGCCCTTTACCTTCATGCAGACCTTGCCTTTAAACGTTTTGCACACGTATGTTTTTGGCCCGCCAGAAACAAATTCTTCTATGAAGTCAGGATGTAGTTCGCTGGCGAGTTCACCTAAATAGTCCCCGAGTGGCGGAGTGTACTGTCCGGGCGAGGCTGTGAAGATAACGGAATCTGTATCAAGATACAGAATACTTGGCCCTAAACTATCCAACAATTCGTACAATTCTAGGCGGACATAGGCCGTGGTGAAAGCAGCGGTCACCACATTGACGGGTCCGGGTAGAACGTATCTAACATTCGCATACCTCCACTGCACTTGAATGATTTCGTCACTGATAAAGCCAAAATAGGAGACCCAATACACGTCTGAGAACAGGTAATCGAAGAATTCTTGGGTGTGTTTAACAAATGTCGTGGTCAGTTGATTAGGCTTCTGACTGAATTTTCCCCAAAGAGAATTCAGAAATAGCTTGGAAATTCGATATGTTTTCACTCTCCAATAATACGCCTTCTTTTAAGAAATAGTCATCCACATAGCGCTGGTGGGATGCTTCGTCCCAGGCCCAGGATGGCCAGCCAGAGGCCTCCTGTTTGCGTTTCAGATGAAGTTTGATGTACTCGGGTTGGGGGGAGGGTTGAGGGGAGATAAATCTGTGGTACTCTGTTCGTAATGCCATATCTCATGGATTTTTAAAACTTTGTACCCTTTAAGGCCTTGAGTATCTCAACGCTGCACCAGGTTCCTGTTATAGACCTTTCCCGATCATTGTGACGGCAAAGGCCAGTGGACGTCTGGGTTTCTGCACACGTACGACACAGAACGAACATCAATTTATCACAAATTCTTAAAGGGAGGACCGGAAAACACAAATTGCGAGGGGCTAGTATGGTGATTTTAATGAGCCCGAAGTGTTTAAGATCACCAAACTCCTCAAACAAGTTTTGTTGACGTAGGGGTACAGACTTTTAAAATCGTAATAATGCATTTGCTCATCGCCTTAAACCTTATGATATAATTTGATCGCGATGGTGCGCCCTCCATACAGGGCATCACAGGGATTGATAGGTTCAGGAAACTCAAAGCGCCTTAAGAAATCCTGAAGCTCCGAGTCATCTTTTTTTTTTTCTTTTTTCATGCGTTCCCATTGATGTTCCCAAAGGACTCTCACCGTCAGATTAAATTTTTCACGCAATTTCTTGAGTTTGTCGTCAAATGTTTGAAACAATTCGGCATAAGTTTCCTCGGTGAGAGGATGTTTGGCTTGCCGTAGCACTCTGCACATCTGTGATAAAAGCAGCCAGCTTAACTCGAAGGCCGCCGGGACACCCTGAACTTTAGTGTAACCATCTAGATAAAAGGATCCCATCTTGACTTCACCGTGATTCAGGGTATGCTGAATGTTTTTTCCTTTTCGAAAGAAACATCAGCCATTGAATAGAAGCATTAGAACAATTAGAACAATCTAGACGAGAACAGGCCATTCAGCCCAACAAAGCTCGCCAATCCTATCCACTTGCTTCCTCCAAGAAAACATCAAGTCGAGTTTTGAAAGTCCCTAACGTCTTACTGTCTACCACACTACTTGGTAACTTATTCCAAGTGTCTATCGTTCTTTGTGTAAAGAAAAACTTCCTAATGTTTGTGCTAAATTTACCCTTAAGTTTCCAACTGTGTCCCGTGTTCTTGATGAGCTCATTTTAAAATACAAATCTAGATCCACTGTACTTATTCCCTTCATAAATTTAAACACTTCAATCATGTCACCTCTTAATCTTCTTTTGCTTAAACTGTAAAGGCCCAGCTCTTTTAATCTTTCCTCATAATTCAACCCCTGTAGACCTGGAATCAGCCTAGTCGCTCTTCTCTGGACATTTTCTAGTGCTGCTATGTCCTTTTTGTAGCCTGGAGACCAAAACTGCACACAGTACTCAAGATGAGGCCTCACCAGTGCATTATAAAGGTTGAGCATAACCTCCTTGGACTTGTACTCCACAGATCGTGCTATATAACCTAACATTCTGTTAGCCTTCTTAATGGCTTCTGAACACTGGTTTGAAGTTGATAGCTTGGAGTCCACTATGACTCCTAAATCCTTCTCATAAGGTGTACTCTCGATTTTTCGACCGCCCATTGTGTATTCAAACCTAATATTTTTACTTCCTATGTGTAATACTTTACATTTACTGACATTAAATTTCATCTGCCACAAATCTGCCCAAGCCTGTCTGCTATCCAAGTCCTTCTGTAATGATATAACGGATTCCAAATTATCTGCTAATCCACCTATCTTGGTATCATCTGCAAACTTAACCAGCTTGTTACTTATATTCCTATCTAAATCATTTATATATATTAAAAATAGCAGCGGCCCTAGCACTGACCCCTGTGGAACACCACTCTTAACATCAGCCAGTTCTGATGAGGTTCCTCGCACCATCACCCTCTGCTTCCTGTGTTTGAGCCAATTCTGCACCCATCTAAAAACATCACCCTGAATTCCCACTTCTTTTAACTTGATGCCCAACCTCTCATGTGGCACCTTATCAAATGCTTTCTGAAAGTCCAGATAAATAATATCATAAGCTCCACTTTGATCGTATCCTTTGTTGCCTCCTCATAGAATTCCAACATGTTAGTAAAACACGACCTCCCCTTCTGAACCCATGCTGACTGTTCAGAATAACTCCTGTCCTTGTCATGTGTTGCTCAATCTTATCCTTAATAATTCCTTCCATTAATTTTCCTGTGATGCTTGTTAAGCTTACTGGCCTATAGTTGCTTGGATCTGCCCTGTCACCCTTTTTATATAATGGGATGATATTTGCCATTTTCCAGTCCTTTGGAATCTCTCCAGTGCACAGTGACTTCCTAAAAATATGTGTCAAGGGTTTATATATGTACTCACTAGCCTCCTTAAGAACACGAGGATAAATATTATCTGGGCCTGGTGATTTGTTTGATTTCATCTTATTTAATCTGAGCAGCACTTCTCCTCTACAATTTCCAAATCCCTCAGTACCTCCTTAGTAGTTGTGTTTACCTCTGGCAGGTTATCCACTTGCTCACTTGTAAACACCTCAGAAAAATGTAAGTTTAGGGCATCTGCTATTTCATTGTCTGTATCTTTTAATTCCCCTTTACTATTCCTGATGAACTTGACCTCCTCCTTAACTGTTCTTTTACTACTAAAATACTGAAAGAATCTCTTGGGGTCTTTTTCGCCTTATCTGCTCTATTCCTCTCCAACTGTCTTTTAGCCTCTCTGATATCCTTTTTAATGGTTGCCCTCATGTTCTCATACGCCTCACGGTTCTCTTTGCAGTCATTAGTCTTATATGCCTTATACAGCAGTTTTTTCCTTTGCAACTTCTTTTTTAAATCTTTATTAATCCATCGTGGAGATTTTTTTAGTTTCCTATTACTTCCAAATTTAGGTATGTATCTGTCCTGCATTACATGTAAAACATTTTAAACCTGTTCCACTGCTCCTCGACTGTCTCCACATTTAAAAGCTTATCCCAGTCTATCCTACTTAGACTTTGTCGCATCTGCTCAAAATTAGCCCTACTAAAGTTCAACTTAACAATTTTAGTCTTTGCATCTGTACTCTTACAAAATACTGAGAATTGTATTACATTATGGTCACTTGACCCTAGTGGTTCAGTCACCTCTACACCCTCAATTCTATCCTGATTATTACAGAATACTAAATCCAGATAGGCTTCACCCCTTGTTGGTGCTTTAACATGCTGTGTTAAAAACAGTGCATGATTACTTCTAAAACTCCTGCTCTTGTGCTCCTCCATCTGTAAGGTTATCCCAGTTAATATTTGGATAATTAAAGTCCCCATGACTATAATATCCCCTGTAAACTTGCCTTTTGATATTACTAAAAGATGTGTGTTGAAATTACTGTCTGAATTGGGTGGTCTATAACACACTCCTAAAATGAGACCTTTTTCCCTAATATTTTCCAGGCGAAGCCACATGTCCTCACTAAGATGGGGCTCATCATTAGAATAAGCTTTGTAAGTGCTTTTGTAATGATCACTCGGAAAGATTCCGATTGCATTATCGGGAATGCAGTTTTGTCTGTACATGGACAGGCAGAGGGAAGCTAGGGTCATACACTGAAAAGGATCGATTTCACCGATCCTGAGCACTTCCTCTCTAAATTTCATGCACGCCATTCTCAAAATAACCACGTTGTTTCAACAATAGTAGGCCATTTCTTGTCTAAAGTTGAATATACTGCTTTTAATTGACTCGTACCAAGACACAAACTCCTCTTTCCTGTCTCATGTGCTCAAATAATATTTAGGTTCTGGGTACAGTCCGATGTAATTTTGATTTTCAGCGGTGTTAAAGAAACGGGGAAAGTACCCTTTTTGAGCCTGGAATCCCAGGGCTTTGGGCATACTGCTCAATTTCATAGGTAAGAAGTTCAATGAATCGATAAATCTCAAGTTATAATCTTCTATAAAGCACATTAGTTTACACCCCTGAGATGTAACACACGGCGTTTGTCCGCTCTCAACGAGATATTTCATAAGGAAATAGCCGTAATACCCCTTAGAATTGTGAGCTATGAACGTGTAATCTTGGTATTTTGGACATTGATATCTGTGGAAGAACTTTGCTACGCAGTCCTCACCGGCCCGACTCAAAGATTGACTGTTCCAATGCATGCAGTGGATATAATTGGGGATGTGGGTTCCATCATCTTGATGGCACTCAAAATCGTAGAACACATAGTTTTCATGGATCGGTCTTTGCGGTAAGCTTTGAATAAAACACTGATTTTCATCCGACTCTTTCATGACCACTCTACAAATGCGGCAGTGTTTGGGTTGACACTTGTGTGGTTTTGACTTGGCGTTCTCAACGTATTTCTGGTTGCAGAGAGCACAGACTTTATGGGTATCGCAGAGGCTTTCAGACCGACGCATCTTAAATGTATGCGTTTGTGGAGTTCGGCAAAACCTTGATCGACAAACGATGGCAATCAGTACATCAAAAAGCCTCCCCGTCAACCGCTTGACAGTCTGTAGATAAACCGACATTGCAGTGCTGCTTGCAAATTTCTGATTGTTTCTGAACCTGTCGTTTAATACAGCGAGCAATCCCCTGGCAAAACAGCACTGATCATCCGGGGTGAAGGAGATCCATAGGTGCTTCCATTTCTTTTGAACGATTATATCATTGAAAAGGGTACAGGCTTTACGCCTAGATCCCCCAGTCAGAACCCTGACTACCTGAACGATTAGTGTCAGACTGGAATCGGCTAAAATAGTGGCGTGACTCTGGAGAAGTAATTCAATTTGATGAAAAAAGTCCTCGACAAAAAGCGTACCTGCCGGGGTAAGGGAAAAAACACTGGGGCTGACCGATTCGGCATGTAATTCTAGTTGCACTAGATCCTGAGGATTCAAAGTGCTCGTAAAACTGTCTAAAATTTGCTGAAGGGTCTCATGCATATGATGAAATACTTTGGCGAATGAATCAAGTGTGTAGGCCTCAGAAAAATTGAAGAGGTGTCTAATCTCGATATTGTTAAATTTTGGATGATCCGTGATAGACAAATTATTTAATTGAGAGGTGGAGGGTTGCGGGGAGCTTACTGACGGCCCTGGAGACTAAGGATTCTCCGTATGTGAGGTAGAGGGCTGTGGAGAGTTGGTTTTGAGACTCAAGTTTACCCGGGACAAATTAGTCACTCCTGATCCCGTCTGAGGATGCGGGGGTGAATTACCCGACTCTGTTAAGACCTCAACAGGTGAGTGTTGAAGATGGGCCTTACTGGGCCCTGAGGTACCTAATGTACGTGAGAACCCTGAAGTAGAAGGTTGTGGTGATATTACATTCGTGTCTAGGGCATTAGGTGGTGAAGGGACTGAAGACGTTCTGGCCTCAGAAGAGGTATTCTTCAAAAGCTCCAGCAGAGCGTTAACTATGGCTATTTCATCAGAATATAGAACATGGAGCGCATTGTTAATCAGGTCAAAATTGTCGATGTGTTATGGGGAATGGTGATTGAACAATTTCAGGAGATCGTGGAGGGGTGGGGATTTTAGATGCTTTGTAGAATATTCGAGGTTGTCAGACATCTCTTTTAATAGTCTCAGGTTTTCACTGGACGGTCTTTTCCTACCTTTACGCCCTGCAGGATATTCACACTCACTGTCTGTGTCACCGACGTTACAGCCACTGTCATTGCTGTCACTGCTGCCGCTGGACCCGTTTTCAGGCATGACCTAAATTTAATCAAAGGTGACAGTTATGATCACAGAGTGTAGTAATAATAATAATAATAGTAATTTGCAGTCAATGTTGTTTTTCATGCAAAAAAATAATATAAAACCTATCCTTTAATTTTGGGTTAGAACCATGTGAAAAGCATACATATTTATCAAATAGAAGCACATATTTGGTGCGGAATTATACATAGGACCATCTGATTCTACAAATTGCTGCAGTAACAGGCCAAGGTTTTCAGTCAGCTCTTGCAGCCTTTCTCGATGTCTCTGTTCATGTTCAGGCTGAAGGGAATAACGAGAGCCGAGGTCAGAGTGAGTCGTTGTCGGCGAAGGGGACACCCAGCGGGCTGAACGCCGTCTGATGCTGTCAGAGGGGACGGGAGAAGGCCATTCGCGGCTGTCAGTGGGCGTTGGAGAATGCTGAACACTGATCTCAGAGGGGAGTGTTGTCTGCAGAGTCTGCCAGTTACGGCACTGGGTTAGATTTTTCTGAACTGTCCAATAACAGTTAAAATGCCCAGAGAGCCTGAAAAGAAAAGTATGCCCTTTTCAGTTAGACCTCTTTTTACAACATCTGGAGATACCTCTGTACCCGTTTGTTTCTTGGATAAACTGAAAATGACACTTACTGAGGTTGTACACCTCTGGGGATTCCCTTTGAGAAACTGTTTCGTTCTGTAAAGGATTTTCATCTACAAAAAAGAAAATGTATACGCTCTTTAAAACAGGCCAGACACACACACACACGCGCACACACACACACCCAGAGGCACGCATACAAAATGCGTAAGTTCTTTAATATTATAACATGTTCCTGTATTTATGAGGCTTGGGGAATGTTATTTTAATTTACCCTATGATTCAACAATACATGGCGCGTCTAAAAACCCTCTGGACTTTGGGCTCGACATTACTGAATGAAAATAATTGCATTTTACATTTTAATTTACAATGAAAGCGCCTATATTACAAGATCGTATGCGAACCACAGGCAGCTGAAAGGAGAAGGTGCAGTGAGAGTAACAACGCTAAAGCAGTTATGGTATTTGGAATAGTTTGACCATTCTTCGGACTATTATATTGTTACAGGTTAATTACAATCAGAAGCATGAAACTAATAAACAATATGCGGTTAATCTCAGTGTATTTATAAAGCAGGCCACGGACATGGATCTGAAAAGAAAGATAAACCACACACGAAAAGTAGCACTGCTTTGACGCTGGGTGCCGCCAGTCTGCAAAGCTAAGCAGAGAACTTGCACACAGGGTGTGAGGTACCGTGGAAATGTGTGAGGCTTTACGCCAAGTTTAGGTTTTATACATCGCAATTTGAATGTGGAAACATTCTTACACAACACTTCTGTGTGTATGCAGTTTATACATGAGGCCCCAGAACTGGAGGACCCTAAATGCGCGTGGACATTGTCAATGTTGATGGCCACTACCACATGGTCCCAGCCACGATAGTTTTTCATTACGCTTTTGTTCATTTGTGAAGAGGGCTCCAGCAAAGGTCTTAATAGTTTTCCTGCCCTCGGTGCTGGTAGCGTTGGAAAAGTTAAACCTGAAAAACAAAGTGCATGGGCATTTAATACAAAAAATGTTTTACAAGGAGAGAGGAAAAATTGTGTTATTTTTAAATCAATAGCAAAATCACGCATACATGTCATGCAGCTGCTGCACATTGCCGGTGCCGCTATTGATAGGCTCCTTAGACCGACAAGAAGAACCGGTCATCATCTGACATCCTGGTTTTGCCACACCAGACGAATATATTTGAAGTACGTTTCCATCCACTGCAAGAGAAAGAAAGGAAATGATTAATTGTGCACATGACAAGTTGACATTCAGGATAGCAATTTAGGTACTTATACTTACAGCCTCTTCCTCCATGGAAATGGCAGTTGTGGCCACCTGTATAGCTACGGTTTTATGATCCTTAATAGCGATGACTTTTCGGCTGTTTGGGCCATCTAGTCTGTCCAACCACTCAGTGACTCTCATGCCCTCAACCACTCCTGGGCATTGAAAGTGTCCAAGCATAATTTGGCCTCTAATATTTAATTAAGGTCGTGTCCTGTTTTGTGATGTCCAAGCGGCTTAAAAAATTTCCGAATATTTCCAGGAACCTTGGCTTTGCAACTTTCAAGATTTTCTGGCAATCTTTGATGTTGCGTGATCCTTTGCTAATCTGCAGTATTTTTTTCCCCAACTTCTCCCTTACTAAGTTTCCGTGCAATGGGCTTTCTTGTCATGTTTAAGAAATTGAAATAGTCCTGGCATTTTGAGGCAGAAGTTGGTCTTCCTTTACATACTCCAGACAAACTTTTAGGTGTTTTACAAATCGAATCATGCACTTTATATAATTAAGGCGTGTTGACGGAGCCATCTGAGCCTCTTTCAACTTCTTTAGGAACTCCTTTCCCTTTGCCGAATCAAATAAAGTCCAAGGTAGTCTCATGGATCAACCATAAACGAGATTAGAGACATTAACACCTTTGGCACTTGGCCCGAGAGAGCACAGCAGCCAACCAAAAATACTTTCAACAGTTGCCACATCTCCCAATTAAAAGAAAAAAATAAAAGTTTAAATGTGCTTTGTGTGTGTGATGTACAACTTGAATATCACTTTCACTTTCCTTAGTTGCACTATAGGTCAAGGTCTGTGGCCTTTACAAACCTGATTTTTGTATATGAAAATTGAATCAGTTCATCTGCCATTCATTTTAAAGGCAAAAAAATCACACTTGGGTAAATCTTTCCTTGGTGTAAAGAGAACAAAATATGTGCATAGTGTTTGGATATATGGTCGAGTAATCCTGAGAGTCATATATTTTGGTACTATTTTAATATGCAGGGCACATGTGCATTGCCAAAAGTATACAGTTAGGTTCATAAATATTTCTGACAGACAACTTTTTTCTAATTTTGGCTCTGTACATTACCACAATGAATTTTAAATGAAACAACTCGGATGCAGTTTGAAGTGCAGAGTTTCAGCTTTAATTCAGTGGGTTGAACAAAATGATTACATAAAAATGTGAAGCAACTAAAGCATTTATTAACACAATCCCTTCATTTCAGGGGCTCAAAAGCAGGAGCAGAATTAATGAATTACAACTACCGTATTTTTGCGCACCATAAGGCGCACTGGATTGAAAGGCGCACTCTCAATTGCGGGGCTTATTCCTGTACTTAAGCCATACATAAGGCGCACCGTATTATTTGGCGCATGCAAAAACAAGTTAACAGAAGCAAAACAATGAGTTTAGTTAACACTTATTCTATTACGTATTTAAAAATACACTCGCATTGCTTTTTTGATTAGTCTGTTGTCACAAATCCATCGAAGTCCTCACCTTCTGTATCTGAATTGAACAGATGGGCAAGTTCGCTTCAAACATGCCGGGTCCCCTCGTCATTGTCGGAGTGAGTCTCGTTGCCGGGTGGCTGTTCAACAATGATTCCAGCTTTCGTGTATGCTCGGACAACAGTCAAAGCAGACACCTTAGCCTAGGCATCCACAATCCATTCACATATGTTGGCGTAACTCACCTGGCGCTGCCTCCCAGTCTGAGTAAAGGTGTGTTCGCCGTCTCTCACCCATCGCTCCCATGACGCTTGCAACTTCACTTCGAACGCCCTGTTTACACTGATGTCCAGCAGTTGGAGTTCTTTTGTTACTCCTCCCGGAATGATGGCAAGCTCCGTATTCATTTGCTTCACTTGTTTTTTCACAGTAGCGGTGATATGGGCCCGCATGAAGTCGCAGATCAACAAAGACTGTGATGCATGGAAAAACCCGCCCGGTCTCTTCACATACACTTCTCTCAGTCACTCTCTCATTTTCTCCTCCTCCATCCAGCCCTTTGATTGGCCTTACGATGACTCGGCTGGAAACTTTTCTTTGGCAGCGTCCTCTCCTAAAATGACTGTAGGTGGTAGTTTCTGTCCATTACCGTGGCAAACAAGAACAACAGTGAAAGCCGAATTTTCATGCCCCGTGGTGCGTATGGATACTGTGCTGGTCCCCTTTTTCTCCACAGTATGGTTCACGGGGATGTCAAAAGTGAGAGGGACCTCTCTTTTTTTTCTCGGTGATCTTGTTGCTGCAGTAGGTACGGAAGATGGTCAGCTTTTCTTTGTAATCCGCTGGCAGTTGCTGTGCCACGGTAGTTCGTGCACGGATGGCGAGATCGCCTTTTCATAAAACGAAAGCACCAAGACGGACCTCCTTGAAAGTGTTCGAGCTTCATGTCTTGTGCTATCGTTATTGCCTTCAGTCGAATGGTGACTGTAGAGCGCGCCCAGCTGCTCTTTGTTCAAGAATCCATTGTTTAAGTTGGTCTTCCAACTCTGGCCACCTCGCCTTGTTCCCGCGGAAAGTCTATTTTGTCTTTTTAACTTGCCGCAATTCATTCTCCTGCTTCCTCCACTTCCGAACCATAGATTCATTGATTTTGAATACTCTCGCTGCTGCTCTATTCCCATTTACAACCGCGTAACTGATAGCCTGTAGTTTGAATTGTGCATCGTAAGCATGTCTCTTCTCTGATGCCATTTTCAGGTTCCTTAGCCAAACAAATGTTGTTTTGCAGTGCACCAGTAGTACAATATACAGTAACCCTCCTCGATCGCAGGAGTTGCGTTCCAGAACCCCCCCGCGATAGATGAAAATCCGCGAAGTAGAAACCATATGTTTGTATGGTTATTTTTATATATTTTAAGCTCTTATAAACTCTCCCACACTGTTAACATTATTAGAGCCCTCTAGACATGAAATAACACCCTTTAGTCAAAAGTTTAAACTGTGCTCCATGACAAGACAGAGATGAGAGTTCTTTCTCACAATTAAAAGAATGCAAACATATCTGCTCTTCAAAGGAGTTTCTGCATCAGGGGCAGAGAATTTCAGAGAGAGAGAGAGAGAGCGCTCGCAAGAAAAACAAACAATCAAAAAATCAATACTTGTGCTTTAAGTTTGCCGAACCACCACAATAAAGCGGCATTTTTAGAGGCGTCGGTATCTTCTAAGCAAACAGCATCTGTGCAAACACCCCGTACATCAGGCACAGAGAATGTCAGAGAGGGTGAGAGAGAGGCAGAGACAAGCAAACAATCAAGCAACGCGTGGGAAGCATATCTTATAGCATTGAGTTTTGGTTAATATGTAATACATGCTCTGATTGGGTAGCTTCTAAGCCATCCGCCAATAGCGTCCCTTGTATGAAATCATGTACCATAAATTAAAAGACCCATTGTCCCAGAAATCCATGAACCAGCGAAAAATTTGTCGTGATATATATTTAGATATGCTTACATTTAAAATCCGCGATAGAGTGAAGCCGCGAAAGTCGAAGCGTGATATAGCGAGGGATTACTGTACCTACGCTTGTCTACAGCAGGTACGTCCGTACGTGGCTTTACGTAATGTTCTGCAATTGGTTTATCGCTGCCAGCGTACGTAGTGTACGTATTACTATGTCCCTATGTCGGCAGGAAATGGCCTGACAGTCAATCAAGCGGAGTGCTTACTAAAATGCACAACAACATTTTTACAGATTTTGGAACTCAGTGCACACATAAGGCTCACCGAATTTAAAGCGCACTGTGGATTTTTTGAAAAATTAAAGGCTTTTAAATGCACCTCAAGTTACTGTAATTAAGTAGTTTTTCAGGTACTTGTACTTTTATGGGTATATTTTTAATTCTGTAATTTTACTTGTACTTAAGTACAAATTAAAGTAAGGAATCTACTTCACTACTTTTAAAATCACAATTCATTCCTGAGTACCAACAATTTAAATTAATATTCAAACTTTTGGCTGACATTTTGGTAGCCAATAAAGGTAACCGATGGCAAATGGTCCAATGAACCCTGATATCTGGATTGGAAGAAAACACCCGGCCCTGCTGCAGCAGGTTTTGATCATAATCGCACAGTGAAGGAGCTCAGAATAATTTAAGGACTGAAGGTTTGGAGAAACAAACTTCATAGAGGGCAGCAACGTTCAAAACAGTTAAAATGACCAGGTAATGCCGGAGGATGAGTGCCTCTGGCCGCACCTGGAGGAGCTGTCATTGTACAGAGGGAGGAAAGGACACAGAGTGCTAATGCAGTGCAAACTGTTTGCCATCTTCAGTGATTTTAGCATACAAGACTTCAGCCGCTAATCTCAAAAAACAAGAAAAACTTACAGCGATATTATATTATATATATTTTTTTAATATGTCTAAGGTAACTAGCTTGGCTAGGTCTACTTGAAGCCAACAAACGTCATCCGTTATCCTGCGATTCAAGTATCACTGAGGTAGCTAACCTGTGTTCGCACTCACACGCATGCATAATTTATATCGAGAAATACTATCACAAAATATTAGGGAAACCACTTTCATTACCTCAGGTTATATCAGTAACATCAGTCACTTAACCCTCATAGAGCCGCTGGGGTGGCAACACTGTCAGCCACATAAAGAGGCTGTAGCATGCCTAGTTTTTAAGCTAAAGAAAAGATCCTTGTATCACATAAAACCATAAGAATAAAGGTGTCGGTGGATATCGGCTATGCACCCATGATGATTAGAGCTAAAGTTTAGTGATGGGAAAATAAAGGTGGTCAAACGTGGGTCCCTTAAACTCGGGCATTATCAGAATGAAAATGGTTTGTGGTACTACCCAAGTTTCCCCTTTAAAGACATGCCCACATAATACTAATCCCACACAATTTGGGGCAGAAAAACAAACCCATGCATTTTATGCATGCAGTATTTATGCAAAATGTGTCTTATTTTTGAACATTTCTGCACACTGGGGCCCAATACACAGTATTGGAATTGCATAAATGGATTTGACTGGAGAAATTTAATTTTTCCCCCTCCCATAAAATATACAAATGGATGTATGTTTGGTTTCTAATGATTAAACACATTTACCACACATCATTCTAAACAATCAAAGATTAGCTTAAATAATTACTCTAGGTGAATGATTTTTTTTAAAAATGTTTTTTGTTTGGCGTTAAAAGTAGTGATGTGAGGAAGTGATGTTTAGAGTCTGACTGGTATATAGTTTGGATGATGTAATTTATATTTTCCTTTGTATAATTCCTCTGTGATGTTTCCAGAAAAAAAAATCCATCAAAGATTGATCAGTAGTACCATGACATCGTTGTGACATCAGCTAGTTGTCAACATAAGACCACAGCCACACCAAACCAGCTCTTAGCAAGTAAGCAAGTTGCCAGATGTGATATTGGCAACTGCAAGCAAACATGACCCTCAAGCAACTGTTGACAAGCTTATAATCAATTTCATATGTGAAGGCCTACAGCCTTTTGCAATGGTTGAACAGCCAGCTTTCAAATAATTATCACATTGCAAGCTGAAGCCAAGGTCATCTCCAGGTCCACCGTTCGTACCACAATCTGTGACACTGCTGATGACAAAAAGACAACTATAATTGCAGAATTGGGTAAAGCCAAATTTCTTGCAACCACTGCTGATTGTTGGTCAGCTCATCAGAAAAGTTACCTTGGTGTCACTTGCCTCTGGGTAGAGGAAGAGTCCTCGGAAAGAAGACCTGCAGCACTAGCGTGCAAAAGATTGTAAGGGTCTCACACATTTGACATGATTGCTAGTGCTCTTGATGATGTCCATTGCCAATACAAGATTTGAGACAAAGTTGTAAGGACGACAACTGATGGTGGATCCAACTTTATCAAAGCTTTCTGTCTGTTTGGGGTACAGAATGATGCAGAGGTAGATGAGGATGAAGGAGACTTTGAAAATCAGCTTTTTCTGAAAGTGAACTGTCCAAGATAGGTGTATTATGTCCGAGGCTTTTGGCCAGCTGTTTGTTTGTGGTGCTCTGGTAAAAGTTCATACTACAGGCAAAACTCCCATTTAATTTTTATTTGTTTAGAACACAAATTTCCTGAATTTGATCCATTCATATACTTCATCAGTAATGTAGAAATGTTTGAAGAAGCTGTTTTCTATATGGTTCTCCAATTTGATTCAGTGGTTATTGATAATTCATTAAATATCAACGACAAAAAAGGTAACTAGTAGCCTGAGTAGTTTTTGAGAAGAGTACTTTGTACTTGTACTTAAGTACATTTTTAACACTAGTACTTTTACTTGTAATTGAGTATTTCAGCAATGTAATAGTATCTGTGAGCGCTGAAGTCGAAAACAACGGAAGAACTTAAGAATAAAGAAATTATTTTTACTTTAATTGGGTTTAATTCTTGGTGAGTAGAGAAATTGTGAGACTACCTCTTCCCAACTCAGTCGACTGATTTGGGTTTTAGCAGAATACCTAAAGTAAAAACGTTCTCTCTTTTATATCCTAGAAAAGGGGAAAAAAAACCCCTAGCAGTTCATTTTGAGGTTATACATAAATCTTAATTTATAACATACTGGAATGTCCTAAAACATGAAATAAACAGCCATTTGCATTCCTAAGGAATACACCCTTGTATTTGTACCCACTTAGAATCAATTTAAACGTTCTTATAGTCCATAAAGATCTTACATTCTTCAGGGGTCTTCTGATAGTAGCAGAGGTCAGCCTTTCCTCATAAAGGAATGCAAGTTAATGGTTTAAGTATTTTCTTTCTCAGTTCCCCCCTTTTGCACAAAAATATGTGCACATGTGAATGATCAGACCCAATCATCGGGAATAATATCATATTCAGAAGAGGGAGAAAGTTCCGAAAGCAAAGGGTTGTAATCAGGGTTTTGGGAATTGTCAGCATGAAGAAAATAGGCTTTTGTGAGAGAGGTGTCAATAAGCCTCTGAAGAAGGCCACGAATACAGGGGATGAGGCAGCAACCACAAATAACCATGATTGCAAGGGAAATGAGGACAGTGGTGAAAATAGTTTTACACCATCCGGCCCAAATTCCGAACCACCATTCAAATAGTTCATCAAGGGGATTGGAGATACCAGGATTTTCTGCAAGTTCTACAGAAAGGGCAGTAAGACCAGCAAGTGCACGAGATACTGAGCCATCAGGAGCAGTGTTATTAGGGATGAAGGTACAGCAATTGTCCCCAAACATGGCACATACACCGCCTTTCTCAGCTAAAAGCATATCAAGTGCTATCCGGTTTTGCCAGGTCATGAGAGAAGTTTTGTCTAGTTGTTCATGGATGCCCTCGATGGCTTCACGAGTAAAATTTAGAAATCGCTGTTGATTGTAATAAAGATAATTTATCCAATCTACATTTTTATTTATTGTTGACCACCAGAATATAATTGATTCAAATCCAGCAGCCACTTGATCACGTGCTTTGTATTGGTTTGGAACTCCTCTGGGGACTCGATACCATCTATATATACATTAGAATCAAACATTTCAAGGGTAGAACGACATTTCGGATTTACCTGGGCGTGACCTGACTCAGAAGGGTGCAGAGGTAAGAGGTAGAAAGGCATAAGTAATTGGATTAGGGCGCAACGGCCACTCCAGTCAGGGGGAAGGATTGAGAGTAACATGTTCTTTTTACACATCCACCATATATCGGCACGTGGGGAATTATGGGAGGAAAACCAGGAATGAGAAAGATTTTCATGAGTGTTTGAGCCGAGGGATACATTATAGGTCCGATGACACCATTCAGGTGGTAGTTTACCAACGAAGTTCAAGGAATCAGGGCCGTTTCGCGAAAAACAAGTATAATTGGCCTTGTATGAATGGTACATTGGCGGGTCATAGAGGGAAAAGGAGGGAATAGATGGTGTAGAGATGTACATAAGGGGTCCTTAGGGGAGTCGGCAGGAAAAGAGCTGCAATACACAACAGAGACCTGCAGGGTGCAATAGTCTGTTAAGGGAAAAGGGGTAGTGGCCAGATGTGGTCGGGCCATAGCACAGGCATAACAATTTGATTGGTTCACCTGTTTAGCAGAGTAAATTACCCACGAAGCCATCGGTTCTGGTCCCCATATCCAGTCTCAACTGCGAAAGTAGAGGACAAGGAGGTAATATTTAAATACTGCACAGGGTCATCAGGAAGGACAGTGGTAGGGAAGGTTAAAGAGGTAGGGGTGACAGAATCGGGTGTTGGTGCTGTGACTCGAATAACGAATTTCCCAAGAGGATCTTTTCCAGAGACATCTGCCCCTAATATGTAAATACCCCATCATAAGGTGACGGATCTTTAAAGTGATAATTAACGGATTACAATTATCATGTAAACATGTTCTGCTAGTATGTCCCTTAATGATAGAGAACCTTGTCTTGAGATCATGTTGCTGAGCCTTCCAGGGCTGATAACCCTAGTCATAGGTACCTGTATTGGCAAATACCCACTGCCATTTTTCACAATTACTACCATAATGAGTGGAGTCAGTAGTCACACACACATTTTTCAGCCCTAGTCCATTGTTCATGGCTGCCGGTTCCACAAGGAGCAACAGTACAAAAGTCAATCTGGAGTGAGGTAGTCTTCCCTACTTGGAAAGTTAGTTCTATTATTAATAACTTTTTTCCTCTTGAACATGGGACAGAACTTATGGGGACCTTCCCACACTAAGAATGCCATTCTTTACAATGTGAGACGTGGATCCAGGCAGGAAGTCCTTCGACTTTAACAGCGTGAGGTGTAGATAATAGCACCTGGAATGGTCCCCTCCAGCGAGGTTGATGCCAATGTTTCCTTGGTGTCTCTGACCAGTATCCAGGTTCCAAGGGGGATCTTGAACTCCGTTGGTGGGGGACTGGTCCGCCAAGCCTTGTTAACTTGTTTGTGGACTTCCTTCAGGGAGGCTCGGAGACCTGCAAGACTAGAGAGAAGATCATTGTCCACAGTATGCAGAGTAACATTTCCGATAACCATGCCAACGGGCATGGGGCGTCCAGTTAAAATTTCAAATGGTGATAGTCCCAACTGCCGATGTGTTCTTCCTCTCAACCCCATCAAGGCCAAGGGTAGAGCATCTGGCCAGGTTAAGTTTGTCTGCTCACAGATTTTTGCCAATTTTGATTTTAGGGTACCATTGCATCTTTCTACAATACCTCCACTTTGGGGATGGTATTTGCAGTAATGATGCACATTTATCTGGAGCCAAGTAGTCAGCTCATTTATTACAGAATTCACAAAATGGGTTCCATTATCGGTCTGCAGTTTCTGTGGTATTCCCCATCTTGGAATAATTTCTTTTATTAGAGCTTTAGCCACAGTTTTGGCATCTGCATGTTTAGAAGGGAAAGCTTCCACCCATCGGGAGAACACATCGACAATTACCAAGCAATAATGGTAGCCTTTAGATGGTGTTAACTCAATGAAATCCATTTGGAGGTGTTCAAAGGGACCCATTGGGTTAGAAGTGACCGCGGGCTTACCTGAGTACCTTTACCTACATTAAACCTTTGGCATAGTGCACATTGTCGGCAGAATTGTTCAGCATATGTAGAAAACCCTGTGGTTTCCCAATGCCGCTCGACATCCTGAGTCATAGTGTCTTTACCTGCATGATCCAGGCGTGCATTTTTGCCATTCCTGGAAAAGAAGCTTTGGCAGGAAAGGTTTGTTAGTTTGCTTATGGATCCAGACCCCAGCAGAGAGGGATCCTTCTCGGGACCGCTTTATCCTTTCTCGGTCAGTGGCAGCGCTCTGTAAAGAAATAATTTGATTATCAGGGTCTTTGTCATCTTCCTGTTGGAATAAAGAGACTGGTGTAATATTATAAGCGGCCTGTTTAGCAAAATGGTCAGCCAGTTCATTTCCTTGGCTGACTGGGTTTTGTTTCCCAGTATGGGCTTGGCATTTAACTATTGCCAGTTTTGATGGTTCTGTTATAGCTTCGAGAAGGGATTCCACTAATTTCTGGTGTTGTATGGGCTTACCAGTACAGGTTTTGAATCCCCTTAATTTCCATAATGCCCCATGATCAAGGCAAACTCCAAAGGCATATCTGGAATCCGTGTAAATAGTTATGACCTTCCCTTTGGACAACTCACAAGCTCGGGTGAGAGCTATTAACTCAGCTGCTTGTGCACTTAAGTTTGAGGAGATTCGATTTGCTTCAAGTAAGTGATCTCCTTTGACCACTGCATAACTGGTGGAGACTGTCCCATCGTCCAATCTCAAGGAACAACCGTCCACATAAAGTACTTCTCCTGTTTCTAGTGGAGTTTCCTGGAGATCTGGCCTGGGTTTCAGGACCTTTGTGATTTCTTTATGGCAGTTGTGTGGTTCCCCCTCTCCCTCAGTGGGAAGTAGGGTAGCCGGATTCAGAGTTGAGCATCTTTCAATAGTAACATTTGACAGGGTACAGAGTACATTTTGATAATGGATTGCCCTTGCTGTAGTGAGGTGTGAGGTTTTGGCCTGGACTAAAATGGAGTGAACAGCGTGAGGCACTTTCACTGTCAGGGGACTCATGAGCACAATATCCGTGCTTGCCAGAACAGCCTCCGTTGTTGCTGCAACTGCTCTAAGACAAGTCGGAAGTCCTGTAGCCACTGGATCTAGTTTTTTTTTTTTAAAATAAGCCACTGGCCTCTGGTTTTCTCCATGGAGCTGTGTTAATACTGCATTCATATATCCCCTTTTCGTCCCCGAAGAGAGTGAATGGACGAGAATAGTCAGGAGTCCTAAAGCAGGAGCAGAAAATAATGCACTTTTTAAATCACACAGAGCCTTCTCAGCCTGCTCATTCCACTGTACACGACCTGTAAGAGGAAGGTCAACAGTGTTGGCTAGAATTTGTAAGTACCGCAAGTGATGTTATGCCCCAAGTACATGACAGTGGTTTTAATTAGCTGCAGCTTTGCTTTAGAGACTTTGTGGCCATTTTCCGCAAGATATCTTAATAATAATTCCGTAACTTGCACGCATGCTTCCTCTGTTTCACTACAGAGCAATAAGTCGTCAACGCATACTGTATTAATACACTTCCCTGTTAGGCCAGAAGCCTTCCAGGTTTTGAGCAAGCCTGTCCATATATACAAGGAGCTTCCATATAACCTTGTGGCATAACGGTCCAGGTCCAGAGGCGATTTTGAAAAGTAAAAGCAAACCAGAATTGCAAATCAGCATGTACAGGAATAGAAAAGAAAGCATTTGCAAGGTCAATAACGGAGAAATAACATGCAGAAGGAGGCATAGTAGACAGAATAGTGGAAGGATTAGGACGATCGGTGCTCTAGGAAAGATAGCAGAATTGACTTGTCTGAGGTCTTGGACTAAGCGCCAAGATTCATCCGCTTTCTTTATTGGCAGAATGTGAGAGTTAACAGGAGAATACTGAATAGGAATTATAGCTCCCCGCTCAACTAAGTCTTTGTGTACAGCAGCAATTCCAAGTTCAGCCTCGGGAGAAAGAGGATATTGTGCACGACGAGGCCGGAAGGATGACTTTGGGAAGACCACTAAAGGTTCACAATTTGCGATTCTGCCAAAATCGTTTTTTCCCTGAGACCACAGAATGTCAGGAATTGTAGATAGCCAAGGGAAAGAGTCTCTTTGCAAGGAATACAGAGAAGGAGACGGGTGACACAGGGAACGAACAACTGGCAGGTCGATTAGTAACCAGGTGATCAAGGGTGACAAAAATTCCTGGTGCAATGTATGTCCAATCAGTCCTATTTTGACATTGTTCAACCCAGTCCCCAATTTCTACCCAATGAGCAGTGTTAGATTTTGCCAGGGAAACATGGGGGACTGCACCTTCTAAATAGAAAGTGTTTTGTAAGTGTGTAAGGTGAACTGAAGCAGCAGCTTTAGTGGGAGAGATGAAAATACAAGGGATGTGAAGACTCTCTGGACAAGGGGCTGAGGAGAGAAAAGATTCAAACCAAGGGATATCAACTTCAGTGTGGAAATATTGGGCAGTACAGTGAAGAGTGTCAGGGACTTGGAGGTGGGGAAAATTACAGGACGGGGAAAGCATGGAGGGCATTAAGAAGGAGTATTTGTGGGGAAATGTTTAGGGTCCAGGCAGCAAAAGAAGGTCGAGAGGGTTGGAGAGTTTGGCACAGGAGCTTAGGAATGGAGCAATAGAATCCTTGTTCAGATAAGGAGATTGAAACAGACAGTTTAGTCATGAGATCTCTTCCCAATAAGTTAACTGGACACAGATGATTTAACAGGAATCGATGTGTCAAAATTGAACTATCAGTGGACAGTTGAACTTGAAGAGGCTTGGATACTGATAAAGTATGAAGTTGTCCTGAGGCAGTGAGGACCTTCACAGTGTCTTTCGAGGCAGGGACCTCCAACAACGATAAAGTTGAGCTGGTAGCTCCAGTGTCCCAAGGAAAACAGTTTCCTTACCATTTACTATCAAAGTTAGTAAAGGGTCTGCATCAGCATGATGAGTGAGCAAGGGAAACTGGAAAAAATGGCTGGGGGTCCCTGCTAATTCTTATGACCAGGGAATATCACTGGGTTCCTGGAGTGGAAGTGGTGGAGGTGAACGCTTGTTTGGGCAATTACGTCTGAAATGGCCAGCTTCACCGCAGTTGTAGCAGGTGTAAGGTGTGTGAAATTGTTCTGATGATTTAGGTATCTGGGTGAACTGGTCAGTAGGCATGGAGGGTTGGAGTCTTCTTCCCTTTCCACTTCCTCTCCATCTGAAGGAGTTGCCACGACCACGACCTTGAAATCCTCTGCCCCTACCCGTTCCCCCGGTGTAATATTGAAGCTGTGCCACTATCAATTTAGTTTGCGTATCATATTCTTTTTGTTTGGATTGTCTCTCAGCATGCTCAGCATGGCGTTTCACTTCCTCAAAAGTAGCACTTTCCCAGCCTATGCAAGACGTTCTGACTTTATTCTGTATGTCACTTCTTAAACCCGAAACAAAAGGGGGAACGGTAGCGCGGTTTCGATCTTCATTATCTACGCAAACCAGAATGATTAGCCATCAGGTCTTGAATCCTATGGGCCCATTCATTAACCGTCTCATCTTTCCGCTGCTTGGCAGCTGATATAAGTGACCAATCTGTTCCCTTTTTGTATTTTCCTGCAATTGCAGTCTTTAATAATTCCCATTGTTCTAAAAATTGGGGCTCCTGATTATCGCGATTCAAGGACTCATCCCATCTCCAAGCATTTCCATCCCTCTGGTTCCATGATTTACTGTTGCCCAGGTGGTGCCTAGCTTTCGGCGCAGTACCTGCCCATTCCGCAGCATTTGGTTTATACATGTCATCCAGCTGCTGAAGTGATTCAACAAATTTTAAGCCGACTCCTTTGGATCTGGCAGTTCTGACACCACATCTTTTAATTCTTGGATGTCCCAATTTCGATGTATCATAACAGTGGTGGGATTATTAGCTCCTGCGGGTTGATTGGGGTTGTGCCTGGGGTTTGGGACTTGTATTAAGGGACATGAAAATTCGGCTCCAGAATTCTGCGGCTTTAGGGAAGTAAAGCTGCATCCCAATTGGGGGTTTTGGTGTGATTGTAATGTTCGACTTCTTGTATGACTAGAAATAGGGATTGGAGTGAAGCATGTGGCTGGGATTTAGTATTATCTCCAAGCCGGGCCCTCGGTCTTCGTCATCCGGGTCTGAATGAGAAGACGAGTCATAGTGAAACTGTGAATCTGCTCCGGGTAAATCATCGGCTACAAGAGGAGCCGGTGGGGCATTTGGAGCAGGAGGAAGAGGTGGTAGGGGTTGATCAGGAGGTGGGGTGTGAATGATTGGGTAAAGAGGATTCTTTTTATCCGATTTCTTTCGCCTATTTTCTGGCTCTCTCTGTCTTATTCTTTTGTAATGCTAGTAACATCTCCTCTTTTTCTTTTCGGGTCTTAATTTCCGCAGAAAGCGTCTCATTTGCTTCCGATCGCCTCAATTGCTCGATCTTTTATTACTAGTTCCCATCTATCAAACATATCCATCCTATAGGGACCCATTTTCCAGCAGCTTTGCATGTTTCTACAGAGGATTTTTCTAATTTCTTGTATTTCAAAAATATCCCCAGTTCCCTCAACTGGCCATCTACCACTGCTTTGTTTATTCCATTTCTTACACGCTTTTTTAAAGTCTAGCCCTGTTGTCTTTTCCACTAATTTTCTAGGTGATCCTCCCTTCGGACTCATACTGGGGTGTGGTAAGTCTTCCGAAAACAATCCTTCTAACAAAGACTTTTGAATTCCTAAAGGGATCTTGACTGGTTTACTATTTGTTTTTCCCATTTTTGGATAGCTCTAATACTACAAAGTATAAGGTTACAGCCCCTGCGGTTTTCTGCCTCCAGTCTCTTCCGTTTCCCGGATCACTATCTGCTGCTTCGTGGTTTTAGCGGACTAACAGTTTTATTGACCACTGAGTCTGAGGTTTTGATAGTTCAGTGCCAACCCCCTTTCCAGTCGTCTAACAACTAGTTAGCTTATGTCCCGACAGATTAACCCATTGGAGCAGGAATATGACCAGACTATAGAGGCAAAGAGTCTGCCCCGCACCAGTGCTTGGTTGTCCCGCCAGTGAGGTGTTTTCCCTTTTATCTATTCTTCCTACTCCCTGCCTTTTATTTATTTTTCCAAGCCGGTATAAGACTCCGTCCCGTTTCAGGAAGCATACTAACTAAGCCTTCTCAACACCTCACTTATTTGGCCAGATCAAAGGTGCTCCTTTCTAGTTTTCTGTTCTTCCACCCCTCCTTTCCTTTAATATTTCTTTCAATTCCAAGGGGCGTACTCACTAACTATTCTGGCACTTTTTATTTCCGTCCGAAGCGCCTTAATCTGCTAAGTCTATCTTTCCCAGTTAAGAAAACCCCAGGTACTCACCAAGAATTTTCCTCCCGTCTGGAAGTTCCCAGATCACTCGACTTCAGCAAAGTCAGAGGAGGACAAGGGCTCTTGCGGGACTCGGCAGAGGCAGGCCAGTCCTAACTTTTTGCGGATCTGGTCCTACCGACCGGCCGGAATCGGGAATCGGTCCTTTCACCGGTCCTCTGGACGATCGCGCTCAAGGAGTCACTTCGCGCTCTGCCCCATTGAGCCAAAACTGTGAGCGCTGAAGTCGAAAACAACGGAAGAACTTAAACCCAATTAAAGTAAAAATAATTTCTTTATTCTTAATTCTTGGTGAGTAGGTATTCTGCTAAAACCCAAATCAGTCGACTGAGTTGGGAAGAGGTAGTCTCACAATTTCTCTAAAGTAAAAACGTTCTCTCTTTTATATCCTAGAAAAGGAAAAACACCCTAGCAGTTCATTTTGAGGTTATACATAAATCTTAATTTATAACATACTGGAATGTCCTAAAACATGAAATAAACAGCCATTTGCATTCCTAAGGAATACACCCTTGTATTTGTACCCACTTAGAATCAATTTAAACATTCTTATAGTCCATAAAGATCTTACATTCTTCAGGGGTCTTCTGATAGTAGCAGAGGTCAGCCTTTCCTCATAAAGGAATGCAAGTTAATGGTTTAAGTTTTTTCTTTCTCATATCTGTACTTAAGCACAAATTATCAGCACTCTTTCCACTGCTCAAAAGTAATTGGACAATTGACTCAAAGGCTATTTCATGGGCAGGTGTGTTCAAGTTCATTATGTCATTTTAAGCAGATAAAAGGCCTGGAGGTGTGCTGCTTGCATGTGGAAGATTTTGCTGTGAACAGACAACATGCGGTCAAAGGAGGTCTCCATGCAGGTGAAAGAAGGCATCCTTAAGCTGCGCAAACAGAAAAAAAACCATCTGAGAAATTGGGGCCGCAGGGTCTGGAAAAGCTCCAAGCACTCGTTCTTCCCAGGGGGTGCGTGCACGCATGAGCTGGACAGGCTTCCCCACCCACGAACTGTCCATGACCAGCAGCCGGCTGCAGACGAGCTCCCAGGACGGAGTCCAGCGTGAAACTTTCCCCCGACAAGGACGGCGATCCACTGCCTTGTTCTCGCCATCTCCTGACCAGTAGGAAGGGCCGTGAGACCACTGTTTGCCCAGGTGGCGGTAGTTCCTGGAGGGTGGGAGGGCACACTCATGCAACATGTACACATCACTGTTCTGAGCGGATGGGAAGGTCATCACTGTCTGTCTCCTCAGTTTGTCCTTGATGCTCCTCACGTTGATGGAAAATAATGAGAGAATAGCCATTTGTAGGGAGTAAAGTGGAGAGGTTAGTGTGGGCCAGCGCGCCCTAATCGCCGCTCGGTTAGGCCAGGCGTTGGGTTTGCGGCCCCGGGGTCCTCGATCTGAAGCAGCCAGTTGATCTGTGCCAGGTTCTCCATGTCATCCTGTACAGGTAGGAAGTTTTAGAGCTGCTTCGAAACAGCTCCTCTTCCATCTGGGTCCACTCATTTTCTTGATGCAGGCTCAGAGGGGCTCCACTGTCTTCTTCCTTCTCTGGTCATCCTCTGGGCTGTTTCTTGTCTGATTCCTTGTCGGACGACAAGAGGGGAAAATCCTCTGGGTGTGTTGCTGCCTCAGTGGTGTGTGTGGGGGGTTATGGTGGAGTTCTTTCTTTCCTCCTTTGTCCTTTTTTCTTGTTTATTTGTGCCGCGGCCGGTGCTGGGGGTTGGGGGTGGAGGTTTAGTTGTTGGATTGACGGACTTCAGTTTCTGCTTCCTTTCGCAGGCAGATTGGGTTTGGTCCTCCTGTGTGCAGACTGTTCGAGGCGACAGCGGCGTAAGACTTCTGTCTCTGAGGGCAGTCTTTGTACATGTGGCTGGGATGTCCAGAGGTTGCAGGTCTTTTTCCGGGACAGTCTTTCATTTCGTGGCCAGTCACATGGCAGTTCTTGCAAGCGGCCTCCTTGCAGTCTTTCAGCATGTGGCCCAACACTCTGCATTTCCTGCAGGATTTTGGCTGGTCAGGGTAGTGCAGGATTGCCGCCAAGTTTCCCAAGGAGAAGCTCTGCAGTAGGTGCTGGAGGCCATTTGGAGAGGCGTTGTCCTTGCATAACCTGACGATGACAGACCACTTACCCGTCGAGAAGCAGTTCCTGTCCTGGATCGGGGTGGGTTCCCTCACCACGGTGCAGAAGTGCTTCAGCAATGTGGAGATGACCTTGCCAGGCGTATGTGGATTTCTCATGGCTATCGTCACTCTCCTTTCCTCTCTCTGTATGGGGCAATTCCTCACAAAGCGAGCAAAGGGGGAGTCCGGCACTGCATTCTGGACCATTTCCCAGTAAGCGTTTGCAAATGCATAATGGAGGCAAACGTGGCGTAGAAGAGGCCCACGGTGAATGACTGTATGCTCAGGTTATCCACTCTAGAGAATCCCTGCTCCATGACAGTAGTACATATAGATAGCAAGTGTCAAAAGAGGTGTGAATTTGATTGATGACTTTAAGCCCGCCCCAAATATGATGGATGACATTAAGCCCCGCCCCCAAATATGATGGATGACATTAAGCCCCGCCCCCAAATATGAAAATATGAACTATACCCCGCCCCTGGGGGGTTGGACCACCGTCATACTTGATCATCTCTAAACCCCGCCTTTTAGGGTGGGTCTTTAAATAAACGGACACTTATCACTCCCCATTAACAATACTCACGCCCCCGAGTTACGCCTTTATCTCTCTATCCGCCTATGGGGTTAGGGAGAGGCATATCGCTCCACCCCTTCCCAACCCCGACTGTGGGAGGAAACGAAAGAGTTCTTGTATAAACTTAGTGAAAACGCTACGACACACAAAAGCAAACAGAATGGACGGTCTTGTGAACGCTCCTAAGAAACTGAAAGCCAACAGGGCCTTACGGGAGTTACGGGAACCCACGCTTCAGCTCTGTCTGGTACGATTCTAACTGTGCTTTGTGCCGGGTAGAGGTAAAAAGAAATGCAGAGGGCCAGCTCACGATCGCCGTTTCCAAGAAGGAGCCTATCCTACCAATATAACAAGGCCGGTGACTAAGAGGAAGATAAAGAAAATGTGATAAAGGATTGAGTGAGTGAAATTAATTTTCTATAAAAGACTGGAGTTTTATTAAAGCTCTTATGCCAAATATTGATGAAGCTATTTATCAAGGAAAACTATCCGACCAGATGAAAAGAATTAAAAGAAAACTGGAGGAGGAGTTTAGCATGTTGAATAATTCATGCTCGGCAGAGGAGGAAGAAAACTGGGAGTCAACCACCCCCTAAGTGAGTGGAGATAAATACAGAGGTATTATCCATAGTCTACATTAACCTAAAACCCTATCGAGATGTCTTCAACTAACTACCCTTCCGAAGCTGGTGCTAGCTGGGCCGGTCGTCTCCCTGTTCTCTCTGCCTCTGAGGTGGCAGAAGTCCTCAACATTTTGATGCGCTCCGAAGAACCAAGCTCCGGGGGTATGGAACATACATCCGCTGTTGACTACCTGTTTTGGCTGGCTAACCTTCAAACCAACACCGCCTACTCTACTCCCGATGATGTGATCGACCCTAACCTACAGCCCGGCTACTCTGCGGCAGACCAGATGCTGACAGACAACGATGTGTTTTGGGCGGGTAACAACCAGCACCCTGCCGGCTACGTACCTGATCAGGTCTGCTGGTCTACGGAGCAGACAGCGGCAGTCAACGATCTGTTTTGGCCCGACGACATCATTACCTAACTCCGGGTACTCTGCTCCTAACAACTCGCCTTCAGACCCACCGTCTTGGCGGATCTTCTGATGCCCTCGAATGACCAGATCTATTGGCCAACCTCAGTTACCCGCTCCTGATGATATGTATTGGCTGGACAGTCTCCTGGAGAACTGTACAGGACCTGACTTTTTTGTCCCTGCTGATGATACTCTGGGGAGCCAGACGGGCGCTGAGGAGATACCCATGCAGACCATGCATCAAGAGACTGTGGGACGACTTGGTAGAGCTCTGGCCTCTTGCAAGCCATCGTCCCAGGATTCTGATTATGAGGGCATGGACATTGAACAAACTGACGGGGCTCTGGGTGAAACACTTCGAAAGACTCTGAAACTGATCAAGAGTTTGATTGCGGCTCTGCTGGACATAATAGTTGATCAGGACCTAAAAAGCACCTGTCAAGGTTGTTTCATTGATCACCCCAGCCAGACGCAGCATACATGTCTGTTTGAACCGGAAATAGCCGATGCTTTCTCTAAAAGGCATTTTTCTGTACCGGACATGACCGATGCACCTTTGGGGTTTTACGGGGAGTACGATATAGAAAAATCAGATGAAGTGTCTGAACTCAATGTGCCTGTACTATGAAATGTTTTAATAATGTTTTTAATACTGCTGTTTTTGAAAATTACCAATAAAGCCTCCTTTGATTTTTAAACCATTGACATTTTTCTTTCACCATTGGCGATGGAGGGTTACTTGAAAAAAGTTTATTATAACCCGGCAAATCCTGGTAGCTTTGGGGGAAAAGACTCTTTGAAAAGAGCTCTTGAGGTTTCGGGTCAGAAAAGTAATGACCAACAGGTGTCGGATTGGTTATCCGGTCAATATGCTTATACAATTCACAAACCCGCTAGAAGGCATTTTAGGAGAAATAAGGTTTATGTATCCGATATAGACTCACAATGGCAGATGGATTTAGCGGACATGACAAATGTGACCGAGCATAATCTGGGTTATAAATATTTGTTAACATGTATCGACGTACTTTCTAAGTACGGCGTGGTACGACCCTGAAGAACAAAACGGGTAAGGAAGTGACAAGAGCCTTCCAAGACATTCTGAGTGCCGGGCGTACTCCAAAGAAACTCCAGACCGATAAGGGGAAAGAGTTTTTCAACCGTGATTTTCAAAAGCTGTTAAAGAAGATCGGGATAAAACATTTCACCACTGGAAACAAATTAAGGGCCTCCATGGTGGAGAGATTTAACCGGACATTAAAATCTAAAATGTGGAAATATTTCAGCGCTTATAACACGAGAACCTACATCGATAAATTGCCTGATTTAGTATACTCTTACAACAAAAGTTATCATCGAAGCATAAAAATGGCTCCTTCCGATGTAAACACGTTAAATTCTTGAAAAGTTTTCAAAAATTTATACGGCATCGTAACCCCCCCAGGCCCGCCATTGTTTAAGTTTAAAGTAGAAGACTCGGTTAGGGTGTCTAAAACAAGACATCCTTTTGAGAAAGGTTATGAACAGACATTTTCAGATGAAATCTTTACCGTATCTGAACTTGTACCTAGGGCCCCGGCGGTGTACAAACTGAAAGACTACGACGGTGAAGAGATTGTAGGATCCTTTTACGACCCGAATTACAGAAAATTAAAGTCGGGTCCACAGAGCGTTTACAGGATCGAAAAAATACTGGCCAGGAAAGTTAAGAATAAAAAACGACTAATTTTAGTCAAATGGCTCGGCTGGCCAAAAAAATTTAACAGCTGGATATCGGAGAGCCAGGCCCAAGATGTTCAATAAAATCCACAGGGCTCCTAATCGACTCTTCATTTTCTAGCGGTATACGATGGAGCGCAAAAGTTTTTTTGTGACACTTCTGAGCAGCTTCCTCAGACATTTTCCCTAACAACACAATTTCCAATTTCACAACGAAGCTTGCTAAACCTAACTAAAAATAGAATTAGAAGGTTCTTGAGGAAGTCGGTCTAGCAGAAGTTCAGTACCCACATACGTGGAATACCATAGACAAGCCAGATAACGAATTCTACGTTTCGACTCCCGGTGTAAAAAAACATTACTACATTCCATGCGGCTATTACATAGGTATTCACGACCTACTGTCTTTTATGAATTCGACAACCTTAAGCCTGCCCACTTTGACCGATGTTGCAGCTGGATTTGCCCCTTCTGAGAACCCTGCGAAATTCAGTTATAATGCTGTGGAACGAAGAGTCTACGGTACCGGGTGAAAAGGATGAAACTATACACTGAAAAGAACAGCTGGGTCGAATATTAGGAGCGCATCCTGATCAGACTAGGGTTTTAACTTATAAGGCTCCTTTCCCCGCCGACATCAGGGCCGGCTTTTACACTTTGTATGCGATATGGAGATATGGTATCTCATCAGAGAGTCGGAGACAGCTATTACTTTTGAGGGTGTTCATATAGAGGATCAGGCGAATTAAATTACAACCATTACATATGACAAACCGCATTATGCGCCGGTCAGCAAGAATCATTTTGACACAGTGACTATTGAAATAAAGACGGACCAGAACAAAAACGTGCCATTTCAGTTTGGTAAGGTGATAGTGAAGTTGCATTTCAGACCCGTCAGGCATTGTATGCACGACTGATACAATGAGGTCTTACCAGGACCCGACACCTTACATCTAATATTATCAGACCCAAGCGGTAACGGCTTACCGATTCTCTGGATCCCCTGTAATGTATGGTGGGGGGATTGGAGGTATATTTCGAGGATTGTTTAGAAGAGCTTTACCTCTCCTGAAAAAAGGCTTTGACATCGCAAAACCACATATCAAATCCGCGGCTAAAAATATTGTAAAAGATGTGATCACCGGGGCTATATCCAGTGCTGCAGGTGGAGTCCTAGAAAAACAGGAGGGAGCGGGCTTGATGGTCATGAGAAAGACAAAACGCAAGAGACCACCGGGGTCGCGTCAGCCCCCGACAGCTAAAAAGGCCAGGCGCACTATTTTGCCGCATTCTCTAAACGTCGTCCAGAAGAGGAACAAGAGTAAAGCCAGCAAAAGAAGAGACATTTTTAAGAAAAGATGGCTTTCGTACACAGAATGTCCGAAGAGTGTGTCAAATCTGAACTGGATCTGTTTACGGTGCCTTTCACTCAAACGAGTGTAGATAAAAGTATATACATTGAAGTCCCATCACTCTCAGCCCTCTCTGAAGTAGCCCCACTAGAATTTCTCATAGCCAGAAATGGGGAAGATTACCTGGACTTGAATAACACTCTTCTACACCTAAGGGAAAGAGAGTGAATGCTGACGGGACTAACATACCTGCTGGGGCAAAGGTCGGATTTGTCAACTACCCTATAGCCAGTTTGTTTTCCCAAGTTGATGTCACCCTCGGGACCGTCTAATATCCCAGAGTTGAAATTGTTATCCTTACCGAGCTGTCTTAGAAGGCCTGCTAAATTACAGCCAAGAGACTCTTCATTCTCAGTTTGCTACAGGACTTTTTTACAAAGATACACTTAACAAATTGGAAGAGACAGACCCCGACGGAGAAAACATCGGTTTTAATAACCGAAGCGCCTATACAGCCGGTAGCAGGACTGTTGAACTTCTGGGACACATACATACAGATCTCTTTTTCCAGGAAAAACTACTATTGAACGGCCTAGGCGTGAAGATTAAAATGGTTCGGAACAAAGATGAATTCTGCTTAATGTCCGGTGATGCGAACGTTACAGAGTAATCATAACATCGGCCTCCCTGTTTGTAAAAAAAGTAAAAGTTTCACCGGCCGTGAAATTAGGACACGCTCATGCCCTTACATCAGCCAATGCTAAATACCCTGTGGAAAGGGTGAATATGAAAGTATTCAGTATGCCCGGGGATGAGTATGCAATCAAGAAAACCTGTTTCTGGGCCAACTACCAAAGTATGTGGTGATTGGCATGGTAGATAATGAGGCCTTTTCGGGCTCTTATACACGGAACCCGTTCAATTTCAAACACAACGATGTATAGTTCCTGGCTCTGTACATGGACGGTGAACAGATTCCTGCCAAACCTTTTCAACCAGACTTTGTAGCGGCAATAGTGCCAGAGAATATCATAACCTGGTATTGGCCACTGGTAAGCATTTGAAGGATCAAGCTCTGGCTATCAGCCGTTCAGAGTTCTCGCAAGGATATACTCTTTTACGATCTAACCCCGATCAAGAATGTGGCGATCATTTTTCATTAGTTAAAACTGGAAACATGAGATTTGAATTACGCTTCCGCGTCCCTCTCCCTCGGACTGTCAATCTAATAGTATATGCGGTCTTTGACAACATCATTGAAATCAACCAGAGGCGTAATGTTCTGTATGACTACTAATAAACACCATGAATACAAAACAATTAACAGAACTACTGTCCCAAGACCCCTACACGAAAGATATTTCCGCGGTGTGTTGGCGTGTGATCAACTACCGGAAAAATAACGGCTTGCCGCCATGTTTGTAGTGAATACTCACCGTCAAACCCAACCCGGAGAACACTGGCTGGGGATTTACCTCACAGAAGACGGAAAGGGGGAGTTTTTTGATTCCTATGGAAATCCCCCGGACTTTATCTACTTCCCGAAAGACATTTACCATTTCTTAAGCAAAAACTGTAAACAAATCATTTACAATAACCGACAGCTTCAAAGTTGGTTCTCGGACAAATGCGGTCATCACTGCCTCTTCTATCTGCATCAGAGAGGAAAAGGTCTCCGTACACCTCTGTAATAAAAAGTATTCTGAGGACGTGAACAGTAATGACTCTATGGTCTCTAAATTTGTTCGTTCCTGGCTTCCTTCACGGGACTCTGTTTTATCAGTACCCTTGGCGTGCAAAGATCAGAGACCTATAAATATTTCAATAGACGGTTAAAGGAATGACGACACTGTAATGAGATAAAATTGTATTTAATAAACAAATAATTTTACAAATTAATAAGCAATCCATTCCAGTCTTTTTTTTCACGGTTTCAGTTGGTAGGGGCTAACTTCTGTTTGATGAGCAGGGAGGGGGGCGGCGGCGGCGGGTGGTTTAAAACTTTCAAGGAGTTCTCTCGTTTCATCATTAGGTACGACAGAAAATGGAATATTCAAACCGGCCATGGCGTTTACAAATTCCTTCCACCCCTGCGTCTCCTATGTTCAGGTATTGTATGAGAAGCGGTCAGATTACGGACCAAATCCACCATGTTGGATCCGACCAAAGGTTTACCTTCTAACAACAGCTCTCCACGATTATTCCAGAAGGCGTAATGGGGATTAATGGACATTTTATGTAAAACAAATTCATTTTTCTTTGATTTTACAGGCGCGCTTCTCAAAACCTCTTGCCAAACCTTGTCCTCAGACACCTTGACTGTTCCGGGGCCCCCCTCGCCACTTTCTTCTTTTGGTAACACGGCGTCAGACTGCCAGCTTCTTTATCGGCCTTTTAACTAGAGTCAGATATCTCTGCAAGATAGAAGTGTAAGCAAAGCAACCCACCACTCCAGACCACAGGCAGACGGCCAGCTCCCACTCCTAGCCTCCAGCCCGGCAGCTAACTGAGAACAGAGGTGTAATAAGACCTCTAGTCTCCCTCCGCCTGCTCTAATGTAGTGTTGGTGTGTGTGATAAGGTGCATTTTGTGGTTGGGGGGCAGGCAGTGCCGCACCATGTGGCCTACACCAGCTGATGCCAACACACAGCCCCACCTCCCCCAAAACTCTCCGTGACTAGGTGCAGTTTAAAATTGGAAGTGGACACCGGCACTCAGTGAGGCTGAAATTTCCCCACCGGATGCCGTTGAGTGTGCCCACTCCCAAGGCCCTAAGTGTGCATTTGTGTGGAATGTTTTTGTGGAAGTGTTTGATGTGCAAATAAAATTGGGGTGTAGGCTGCCACAGGACTGCGGAAATGGGATCCATACCCGCCACCCTGACTTACCCACACCCCAAGGCCCTATGTGCATGTTTGTGTGATGATGTGAAGGAGCAGGAGGAGGGAAATGTCTGAGGATGGGGAGGAACGGCTGAGGGGCCTGAGCCCTCCAGGGAGCCAGCCCCCCTACTGGCCCCAATAGGCACCTCCGTTCCCAAAATCCACCCGGGCACGGAGGCCCCAGCCTATCTAGCCATGGCCCGAAGCAGCAGCATCACAGAGCCCCACGGAGTCTGAGGCCACCAACCCACACCACCCCAGCAGAATATTTACTCCCATCCCCACATTTACTCAACATTCAGATTAAGTAAGACATAAGACACCCAGGATAAAGCTGGATCCTACTCCCGGACATCCCCTCCCCATGGTGGAACTGCCGCGACGTTCCGCCCTCTTCCCGGCAGCGTACATGCCAGGACCCAATCCCCAAGGCCCCACCCATATCCCCATCCGGGACGGCCGCCCCAAACCCTAAGCCACCAGGCCCACACCCAGACCAACCCAGGGGCATTGCAGCCACTAGGCAGCGACCAGCCACCGTCAAGACCCCCTAAGGCCCACACACAACCACCAGAAGCCCACCCCCGAGGTAACCCAAGCACCACCAGAGTCGGGCAGCAGCCCCCCAGCCCAAGACCCCCCCAGTGAACCCACCCCAGGGATCCTCCAGATACTCCAAGCTCAGACTCTCCACCACATCAACCACAGCATCCCGCAGGACCATATCAATGACCCTCCATCATCGCTATGTGATGGAACCGATCAAAGGAGCCCAGAGATTGATTTGAAGTGGAGGCAGAGGCTGTCTCAAGTGTAATATGATCCAATAAAAGATTTCTATACTGGTTAATGCAAAGATTATCTTTGTTTTTCCAGTTTATGAGGATAGTTTTCTTAGCGATGCATATGGCAGTGAGAACCACGTGAACCAAATTTGTTTCAATCGGGACATCCTCTAGGTTCCCCAGCAAGCAAAATGAGGGGGAAGTTGGGATATCACATTTCAGACACTTTGACAGGTCTTCACATACTCTATACCAGAATCCTGAACAGGTGGACATGACCACAGTGCGTGGATATAACTGTCAAGAATGTTGTCTGTGCAGTGTGTGCAGGTGTCAGATGGCACAAATCCCATCCTGAACATCCGATGACCTGTATAGTGTACTCTGTGTAGAATTTTGTATTGAATTAGTTGTAAATTGGGGTTTCTGATCGTTTTAAAAGTTTTTAAACAGGTTTGGGACCAGAAAGTCTGATCAAAGCTAACTAATAGATCCTCCTCCCATTTGCCTATAGGAATTGCTATTGTATCATCTATTTTGGTCAATGTTTTATATACTTTAGACAGTAATTTGGGGTGTTTGAGATTACAGAAGTCTAATACCCTTGATGGTGTTTGTAATTCTACTTTAAGCTTAAATTTTTCTTTAACTACTGATTTAATTTGGAGATATTCTAAAATCTATTCTTGTCTATCCCAAATTGGGAGACTATTCTGTTAAATGGAATGAAATCCAATCCTTCAACTATGTGTTCCATGTATAGAATTCCTTTACTTTTCCAGTATGGGAGGTTCATCATTTTATTGTTTTGCAATATGTCAGGATTATTCCAGATGGGTGTGCGTCTGCATGGAATTAGTGAAGACTCCGTCATTTTAGATATTCCCACCATGCTGTCAGTGAGGTACTGATATTAATACTTTTAAAGCTTTCATGCTTTCTTATTTTTGAGCTAATAAACGGTAGGTCCGAAAGCTCTATAGTATTGCAAAGTGTCTGTTCTACATCTAACCAGGACTCATCCAGCGGGTTATGTTGCAACCATCTTGGTATATATTGGAGCCTGTTGGTTAAGAAATAATGATAGAAGTTGGGTAGATCCAACCCTCCTCTATCTTTGGTCTTCTGTAGTGTTTTTAAGCTAATTCGTGGAGGTTTATCCTTCCAAAGGAATTTAGTGATGGAGGAGTCCAGGGATCTAAACCAATCAGATGATGGCTTGTTTGGGATCATAGAAAATAAGTAATTGATTCTTGGTAAAACCATCATTTTAATTGTGGCAACCCTCCCATAAGTGATATCGGTAAGGATTTCCATCTAGCAAGATCATCTTCCACTTTCTTTAATAGTGGGATGTAGTTTAGTTTAGTTAGATCTGCCAGCCCGGGAGACATGAATGCCCAGGTATGTAATATTCCCTGATTCCAATTGTGTATTAAGGGAATTGACAAAAGAAGAATTAATTGGAAGAACTGTGGATTTTAACCAGTTTATTGAATAATCTGAAACTCTTGAAAAGGAGTTTATTAGTTCAATTGCCTGGGAGAGAGAGAGGATTGAGAATTCTGAAGATAAAGTAACACGTCATCTGCATAAAGACTGATTTTATGTTCTATGTTCTTACACTTTATGCCTTTAATAACTGTAGTTTGCCTGATTGCTGCTGCTAGTGGTTCAATAAAGATAGCAAATAGCGAGGGAGAGAGGGCATCCCTGCCTGGTCCCCCTCTGAAGACAGAAGCTATCTGATGTTTGGTCATTTGTCCTGACGCATGCTGTTGGTGAACTGTATAAAATTTTTAACCAGTTTATGAAGAAGTTTCCAAAACCAAATTTATGTAAAGTTGCAAATAAGAACTTCCAGTTAACTCTATCAAAAGCCTTTTCTGCATCGAGAGATAATATACTGGTTTCCATGTTTCTGCTATAAGAAAAGTCTATTAAGTTGAGTAATCTACGTGAATTTGTGGATGAATGTCTCCCCTTAATGAAACCAGTTTGGTCTGGATGTATTATGAAAGGGGTTACCTTCTCTAATCTTTTTGCAAGGGCTTTACAAATTATTTTCAGGTCAACATTAATAAGAGAAATTGGGCGATAGCTGGTAGGAAATATAGGATCTTTGCCTGGTTTTAACAGGAGACTAATGTTGGCTGAATTCATGTTTGGCTGTAGTCTACCATTTTCTTATTTCACACATCATTCTGAAGAATGTTGGAGCCAGAATGATCCAGAATTCTTTGTAGAACTCTGCTGGAAACCCATCTGGACCTGGAGCCTTCCTATTAGGCATGGAGTTAAGAGCTTCCTGAAGCTCATCTGATGTTAATGGCGAGTCCAGGACTGTAGCTTGGCTATCTGATAATTTAGGAAGTATTATCCTGTCTAGAAACTCATTGATCTCATTATCTGATGGGTTAATCTGTGGTGAGTACAAGGTTTTGTAAAAATCTCTGAAAGTGTTGTTTATTCTTTCAGGGTCATATACTATATTCCCAGTTGAGTCTTTAACAGCAGATATGGCAGTTTTCTCTTTGTTTATTTTTAACTGGTTGGCTAAAAACTTGCCTGATTTATTACCGTGTTCAAAGTTTTCTATTCGTAGTCTTTGTGCTAAAAATTGTGTTTTTGTCAATAATTCCTTTAAGTTCTAGTTTACTTTTACGCAATTTGTTTTGTAATTCTTCTTCTGGGGATGCCTCTAGAGACTTAATGATTTCTTCTAATTCCTGAATACGTTTGTTTTCTATTTTTTCTTATGTGATGAGAAGGAAATTATTTTACCTCTCATCACTGCTTTCCCTGCCTCCCAGAGAACAGATGCTGATGTTCCAGGAATGTCATTGTGTTCTAAATATAAAGCCCACTCTTTTTTATAATATTCCACAAAACCTTCATCTTTAAGCAGTGACGTATTAAACCTCCAGTTTTTACCTGATGGGATTGTTTTCTTATTTAACAGAGTTAAAGAAACTGGAGCATGATCGCTGACAACTATAGGGTGTATCTCAGTGTCTGAAATGTCAGCCAATAATGAGCTGCTGACTAGAAAATAGTCCAAACGTGAGTGAGAGTGATGAACATGTGAGAAAAAAGTATACTCTCTACGGCTGGGATAAAAGATCGCCATGCATCACAAAGCCCATAATCACTCATATACTGTTTGACTATATTAGTGGAATGCCAACTGCGCTGAGTCCCAGCTGTACTGAGCCTGTCTGAAGAATGATCCATCCAAAAATTAAAATCTCCGCAAGTATAAGTGGACAGTCCAAGTGTTCAGAGTACAGAGAAAAAATTATGAAAGAATGCGGGGTCATCTATGTTTGGACAGTATATGCTAACAATACATAAGCTTTGATTTTGTATAGATAGTTTTAGTATTATAAATCTACCATCTGGATCTGAGACTGTGTCCAATACTTTGAAATTTGTATTTTTGTGTATTAAAATAGCTACACCTCTTTGTCTAGAGTTATAGGCGGCAGAGAACAGTGCTGGGAAACTCAGATGTTTTAAGTTCATCTGCAACTGTGGCAGACCTATGAGTCTCTTGTAATAAGACAACATCTGCCTGCAGTCTTTTAAGCTGATCAAAAATCTTTAATCTCTTCTCTCTAGAGCCAGTTCCATGAACATTCCAACTGACAAACCTTAGTGTACCCATAGTTGTGTGTGTGATTAGCTAATGTATGGTGCCTTCAGGTGAGTTAGTTAAGTAAATAAATGTATAATTTAATCTGAAGAAAAAAAAAAATAAAAAAAATATATATATATATATAAATAAAAATAAAGCAATAAATAAGTAAATAAAAAATATATGCATAATAATGCTAATAACAATAATAATATTAATGCTGATGATAATAATAATATGAATGCTGAAAATAAATAATAATAATAATGCTGATAATAATAGTGCTAATGATAATAATAAAAAATAAAATACTAATAATAATAAAGGGATAATGATAAAATAATAATAATAATAATGTTAGATAATACTAATGCTGATAAAAAAATTTATAATAATACTAAAGTGATAATAATCAACAAAAAAAAAAAAATTAATAATCAGACAGAACCAAAAAATGTTTTTGGTTGTAGGGAAAAAAGTAAATTATAATTTTGTTTGTTGCACGTGTTGTGTGTGGGACGATGTAGGAAAGGTGGGGGTTTTCGGGGATGAAAAGTCCAGAAGCAGGTAAAAGAAGGAAAGGAAATAGTGATAAAGGGTTTAAAAAAAGAAAAAAGTAAAAAGAAAAGGTGGAGGGTGGGTGGTGAGAGAACAGGGGATCCCATATCTAAACAGGAAAAGCAGCTTTTTTTTTTTTATATCCCGACATGCCATACCCAGTGAATCCCAAAAGAAAAAAAACTTTGGGGCCTGATGTTCAATAAAGCCAGTCTGTCACTACCGCCCCTTTTACAGCCTGTTGTTGACGGGGAGCTTTTCCAAAAAGAAGCGCCCTTCTTGGATGAATTTTTCATATTGGGAAAGAACCTGGGGGTCCAAAATTTTTTTTGGAAATTGATCATTACGCTAAAATTTTTTCCCTTGAGCTCTTTTCCGTGGCTCTTAACAAAATCCTTCCGCTTAAAATGCTCAAAAACAAAGGGGCGAGATTTTTCTGTCTGCCCCTTTTGGGTCCAAAACCCGTGAAAGGGGTGTTTTACCGCTTCTTCGGGTATCTTCTGGGGTCTGAGAAAAATTTTATTGTTTGTTTGAACCTCCGGGGTTTTTCCCATTGCTCCGCAGGCCTGCAACACCAGATTGCCTCATGCTGGGGCCTGAAGATCCAAAAAACCCCCTCCTTCAGGGTTTGTTTTCCTGGGGATCCGGGGTCAATCCTCTGTCAAAAAAAGTCTCCCGCAGAGATGCCAGCAGCAAGCCGCCCACCTGATCCTGGCTGAATTCCAGAGATTGTCGGAGGTTCTGGAACTCCTGGTGAATTTCAGAGGTGGAGTCGCCCCCAAAAAAAAGCCTTTTTTTCTTTGAATCTAATAATTTTAAAATATCCTTTAGGGGGGATGAGGTTTTGGGGGAAACTTTGAGGGGCGCTTCTTGGTAGGGTGTTTCCTGATAGCCGCTTTAGCCCCATGACAAAGACTCAAAACTTGATCAATATAATTTTTTAAACTTTCCAAATTTTCCATTACCCCAGGTTGAGGAGTTATATTTACCGGATTAAAAAGCCTTTTCAGTAAATAAATTTGGCGAAATGTGTCTTAATTGTTTAGAATGTTCGCAAAGAGCTGCCATCTGTTCCAAACGCGCCGGGAATCCGGATCTTCCCAGCCAGCACTTTCTCTCCCAGCATGCTCCCCTTTTCCCTACTTCATCTGTTTTCCGCACCTGTGACTCACATAGACTTTTCATTCTGATAAGATTTTTTTGGCGGCAAAGAGCAAAGGAGTAAGACCTTGGGGGCTTTAAGTTTCCTTATTCCCCCCAAATGTTACGGGAAAATGTAACTTTGACTCAGAACACCCTTTTTTTACCTTTTCAAGGGGACAATTTTTACAGGCCATTCGGGCGGAACAGACC
>NW_024381579.1:0-5927 GCF_016835505.1 Polypterus senegalus
GGGGGCTTTTTACTCACACCACTATTTTCCTGGTTGCACTGCAGTGGAACTTCAATGAAACAAGAATCTGTAAAAGCCTATTATAGGTTTGAAAAAATAAAACCAATGTATACATGTATGTAATCTTGCTGTTTTGATCCTTTATGATTTATGTTTCTATGCAATATGGGTATACAGTATATTAGTGGCCTTCTTCAATTTAATACAACTCCAGTTTACTTTTATTAAACACACTTCCATTTAAGGGATCAGTGAGCAATACAATAATTACAAATTCATTATGGTTAAAAGATTTACTGTACAAACACAAAACATAATTCTGAAACATAAACAGACAAACATGCAATAGCTATAGAAAATTGTAGCACATATGTTTATATATTTATAATTATATATAATAGAAGTCCAAAACCTGCTAAATCCAACTCTGGATGGAAGAGCCTGGAACCTGTCCCAGTAGAATCAGGATCCAACAGTTCTACAATAGATCTTTCAACATGTTCATTAATTAATGATGCTTTAAACTGACAAATTGCAGTATTAAAAGCTGAACAATATATGGCTAGCAATTAGGTGAGTAAAAAAATATATTATAGTAGAATCAACCAGTACAGCCTGGTATATAGGATATGAGAATCTATAGAGTATTTCTATTATAATAAAAGTAGTAAGAAGTCAATCAAATGACACTTTAATTGGCTAACTAAAAGATTACAATATGCAAGCTTTTGAGGCAACTCAGGCCCTTCTTCATCACATCTTGCCTAGAAGGTGCCTGATTTGCCTCAAAATCTTGCATATTAATCTTTAGTAGCCAATAAATGTAATTTTCTTGACTTCTCACTACTTTCATAATGGCTAACACGGTACAACAGTAATACTATAATAAAATAAAACATTATATATACACTACCTGTATATTTATATACAGTATATATTATTTATGTATGTATACATATATTGTCACATACAACTGTGTGCATTGGGGCGGCTTAAGGACTCGGCGGTGGTAATCTCAAACTGGAACACAGCATGGTGTCAATTACTAACACTTTTTCTCTTCCTCACGCTTTAGACTGAAAGCTAGATGGCTTTACCACCCTTGACATTACTTCCATCATCTGCCAACCTGGATCCATTCTCTTCCTATGAAAGTCTTTATTACTGGAAGATCTGCCATTATGAAATAGTCTCATTTCCAAAATGGTAGATCGTGTGGAGCTATTCCCAGTATGCAGTCATTAGTACTTACCAAAAGTGGTCTAAAGGACAGCCTGTAAATCAGAGCCAGTGTCATGGGCGCCCAAGGCTCATTGATGTGCGAGGGGAGTGAAGGTTAGTCTATCTGGTCTGATCTCACAGATGAGCTACCGTAGCACACATTTCTGAAAAACTTCATACTGGCCATGACAGAAAGGTGTTAGAACTCACATTGCATTTCAGCTTGTTGTATATAGCGCTGCGTAGCAGCAGACTGGTCAGTGTACCCATGCTAACCCCTGTCCAGTGCTGAAAGTGTCTACAATGGGTATGTGAATGTCAGAACTGGACCACAGAGTAATTGAATATGGTGGCCTGGTCTGATGAATGATGTTTTCTTTTAAGTCAAAGGAGAAAACAATGAAATACTATAAAGCCACACAGTGGTGATTTTGTAAAAAATGCATGTCATTAGAAAGTTTGGGAGTCCTAGTATCTTGAGGGACAACCTAATAGATTAATTGCAAGACTGCAGGGTATGAACAGCAAGTTCAATGTTTTATGCTTAAGAAACCAGATTAAGAAGTGACATCACCTAAATGTGTAAAATATTGAGGAAAGGTAGTAATATAGATGCCAGCTGTTAATTTGTTATATAAAAGTTATATTTTAACCAAGAACTGGTTAAGGATACTTTATGACTGAAACATCAGGACTTTTACTTTATAAACAACATTAGATTGGCCACCTTCCCTTTTATCATTGCAGATCAGTGAAAATTTCCCTGAGGAGTAAACATCACAAGTAAATATAAAACTCTTTTTCAACAAAATGTTGTTGTCTGCTTGGAAAACAAGACAAGCTGAGGCGGTCTACCCTCCATCTTACTTTGCAGGGAGAATTAACACTATCAAGATAATATTATTCCTAAAGCTTCCCTTTGCATTTTAAAACATCCCCATTTACACCAACAAATTATTTTTTTAAGAAATTAGATTCAATCATAACTTAATTTATTTGGAATTCAAAATATCCACACATCCAAAGGGTGATCCTACAATGATCTTAAATCAGAAGGTAGCATGTTCCTTTTCTATTTTATTACTGGACGGAAAATACACAAGCTATAAAAACCTGGACATTGACACAAATAGATGAACACACACTAGCTTAGTCTGCAATAGAAATTAAATCCTGCAGTACTTTTATAGTCCTTGCTTTGTACACCAGTAAATACAAGGTATATTGTCAATATATTAACAACCCAATTGTCCTTCATTCACTCAGAATACAGAACTAATGTTGACAACACTTCAAGTTAGAGGGAAAATTTTATCTGTGGCACCTCTACATGATAACCACCATTTTCCACTGTCTCAAAATTAGAAACTTTGCAAACAAAATCTGCCCAATTTTCCTCACCTCCCACCTATTTCTATTCAGAAGAAATAATGATAAGTCTTGAAGACTCCGGATTTCATTTCTATAACATATAATGCCATTTTAAAGTCCCTTCCTTTAAATATCCCAGAGTACAGTGGAAAAGGATATCTTACTCAATATTTCATTAAAAGAGTCAAAGGCAGCCATGCACAGAATTCACTCTAGCTCCATATATGCAAAGCATTCAATTATTCAACTTAAAATCTTTTTTCAGCACATCTATTTCGTTTGACATTGTCCAAGATGTTTCCAGGGTAAGGTCCAACCTGCAAACATTGCAATCGACCTCCAGCCTCACTAGGCCTAAAGTTTTAGACATGTGTCAAATTAACATTGTTCTGTAAAAAAATTTTAATGCCTGTCAGATAGCCTTGGAGACACATCACTCCTGATCCATTAACAGCTGTGTTGGGCTACTCCCAGATGGGCCTTTACTTCACTATTGGCATGTAAACTTATCTTGCTCAACTGGACGTAATCATAGCCCACCTTTTATGTCAGTGGGTAACTGATGTTATATACTACAAAGTATTTGAAATTGGAAAAAATCTAATTCTCACTTAGAGGATCTGTTCAAAACCTTTTTAAAACTTGGCAGGATCTAATCAATAGCATTTTAGAATAAGCATTTATATTGAGGAGAAGGATTTCTTTCCCTCTTTACCACTCTCAAAGTTTTACTCTGGCTGTAGGCTTTCCTCTCTTTCTCATGGGTGGGGGTTGAATTGAATTTAGTTTTGTTAAGTTTTACTTGATTGATAATATTACATACTTTTAATAAATTCAATAAAAGATAAAAAAATCTGCGAATTATTGGGTCCAACTCGATGTTGCAAATTTCACAATACAAAGATGACACCTCCATCCCAGCTATCCCTCTTTGTCACTTGTCTCCCCATCATGCAACCATTGTGTAATAAGCACTGCATAGCAAGAGACAAACACTGTAAGGTGAAGGGGAAAACAGCATGCAAAAGAAATGTCTAGGGATGTAAAAAGAGGACTTGTTGGACCTACTTGTGCAGCTTTAGATTACAGCCTGATGATATTCTAATAATACTATGCAAATTGTTAACTGTTTTGGTTATAATTCTTTTGTGGCCAGATATTTCTTATATTTGAATATGCTCCATAAACCTGAGCAGAATGTGATTAATGTTTATGATATAAAGCATATTAAACTAATTTGTCTATGATGATTTCTTATGTAAAGGCTGTTGGCAACTTTTAAAACAGAATATTTTTCTGGGAAAGAACCAGGGAGACAAGCTGGTCAAATTCATCCACACTTTTGACTTTTCCAATGATCATCTAATTTTTATTTTTACCAAAAAAACCAAGAAGTGGAATTTCTATTTATCTCTCCTCCGTTACTTTACAGTCATACATTTTAAATGTTTTTCAAAATGTTTACACTTATATATGGCTAGCTTGTAATAGGACTATATTGTGATACACTGACTAAGCTTGTTATTGGTCTGTATTCTGATGCAGGGTTTAAACTACTGCTTCAAGCCTCAGGCTTAGTAACTTCAGATTCCAGCCCATTATGACTGATTGTTTTATGCATTAAGTAAAAGCATGATATCAACTTAATTCTAGTCTATCATTTGTTAATGGTAAGGTTGTACTTGTATAATCTAGTATGGGCTAGTACCCCACCTAGCTCTTCTTTTCTAAGCTCCACCCAGGATTGAGTAGAAGAATTTAAACTAAGAGTTTGAATGTTCATCCTTATATAAGTAATGTATTCCTCAAACCACTGAATTATAAAACCCAACAGAAGATAAAACATTAAAGATGTAACTAAAAGACTTTATCTACAGAAGCTCAGAAAGAAATCATATCATGTAGTTGGTACAGAGAAGGACAATGTGTGGCTGTTGTTCTGGTTTGACTCTGACAGTATGGAGTCTACTTACTTCTCTTGTGCTATTTTCAGACCACCCATAACACTGGCTAAACCACAAACCCCTATTTAACTCTCTTTAAAACACAAATACCTTGTAATAATAAGACAAACACAGGCCCAAGATTTGGGGTTTTTAGCCTCGATATGCAAACAAAAAGGTCCAATTTGAATCTAACAGAAAATCATTAGACAACAAACAGTGGGATGGCGGACATTAAAAGGAGTGGACGAAATTGGTAGGTGGAATGCTGGGAAGGCTGATGGTGGATGATTTAAAAGACATCATCAGTGGGACCAGAGGGAAAAAAGGGAAACCCCAGAAGTGTTGATGTTTTGGCTGTCCTGGTTTGTTTATGGCGGGGGCACTTTGTCTTTTTTACGGGAAAACAGAGAAAGGTTAGTAAAAGCCATTGTCCCCGCACGGGGGGGCGGCTTGCGCGGGTCCTTTAGCTGCTCCCTGCGCGTGGGGTGACAACCTTTAATATGTACACAAACACAATAAAATGCATCTTTATCACTTGGCTTCTTTCACATACCTCCAGCAGCCATACCATTCCCTTCAGAACAGGTCATCCACCTGCAGCTAAGTTTTGTTCAGACCCGCAGTACATGGATGGAAGACCATCTAGGAAAATTTGGGTGCTGCTAAAAGAGGTTTGTTTAGACCAGCATGGGGCTTACCCTGTGATCTTTATGTGGATCTCAAAATCCCCAGTTCAGTGACCTGGACATTGTGCTGAAAATGGCTGTCCTTCAGTTAAGATGTAAAAACGAGGCCCTGAAACTTTGTGGTCATTAAAGCATCCTAGCATCTTTCAAAAATAGCAGGGTTTATCCTGATGTCCGCTAATTGCCCCTCATGCTTCCTAATTAGCTCTTATTTCTATCTGGCTGTCTTCTCTCTCACCCCGTTCACCACATAATAGATAAAAGTGTGGGAAGGCATACTGGTAATAATGATTGTAAACATCATGCCGTTGGTACTACACATTGGTGGTGATTGAAAAGTGCTATACAAATTTTAATTAATGATTATTATTACCTGTAAGGTTCTTTATAGATGTACTGTCAGTTTACAACCATTTTAGGAAACACATTAGGGTTTTTTGATTAAATATTCACATTAGGCATCATCAAGTAATTTAAAAGCTTTGGATGATAACCTTTTTCCTTAATAATATTTTCCCTATGGATCAATATTAAATTTAAATATTTGCACAACAGATGAGACTGAAAGACATATGCAATGGGTGATGTAGCATCAAACCTATTCATGATATACCTTTTATTAAAAAGTGCTTATCACTTTGTAGGTGGATTCAAACCCCACCTTACTAATCCATCCCTCTTACATCCAGAAAAAAAACTATTT